>NC_140960.1:80339839-80499839 GCF_014529385.1 Adiantum capillus-veneris | reverse complement strand
GGGGAAAGAGAGAGAGAGAGAGAGAGTGAGTCTTTCTTTTACCTTATACTAACGGCGCGCGGAGGTGTTTTTTGAGGTCAAAACATGCTCCACGCGCGCCTTTAGTAATGGGAGTCTCTCACTCTCTCTCTATTTAAATATGCTAAGCTATAGAAAGGAGAGAGAGAGAGAGAGAGAGAGAGAGAGAGAGAGAGAGAGAGAGAGAGAGAGAGAGAGAGAGAGCGAGACTCCTCTTTTTGTATACAGTGAAATGGCTAGAACAAAAGCCACTGCAAGGAAGGCAGGCAAGGGACCAGGATTAGCAGCTAAGGCAAGTAGCAGATCTGCAACCCCAAAGAAAAGACCTGGAAAACCCAATAAAATTCTGAAAGGTCCAAGGGTGAAGAAGTTACAAACCTGCATGGGACTTTTCAGAGAAATCAGAAAGGCACAGAAATGTGTAGATTTATGCATACCAAAGCTGCCCTTTCAGAGGATGGTGAGGTCCATATGTGAAGAAGCTACCTGGGGCACCAAAAGGTGGAAGGTGGTGGCATTAATGGCTCTACAAGAAGCAGCAGAGGACTTCCTATTGGAGTACTTCAGTGACATCACCATTGTTGCAGCCCATGCCCACAGGGTTACTATAATGGACAAAGATAGTGAGACACTGAAAAGAATAAGGTGGAGGTATGACAAACTACTGGTCCCCAATGTCTGCAGGGATAAGAAAATGAGGGAAATTTTGTTATACCCCCCTGAGCTAGTGCCACAACTCACAGTTGTAGATGTCACACATGATGTGAATACAAGGGCAAGGGCAGAGACTATTGCTCGCCAAACAGAGGACATGAGGGAAGCAGAGCTTAAGGAGAAAGCAAAAGTAGCAGTGGAGTCCCAGAGGCAAACAGAATGCAATGTGACCCTGTCCATAGAGGCAAGCAATCAAGAAACTCTACTTTCAATGAAGGATGGTTTGCTTGCAGAGATACCATTTGTAGATGGAGCCAGAAAGCTAGCTCTGGAAAAAGTGGACATTAATTTATTGCAGAATCCAGATGCTCAGATTTCAGACACAATTATCTATGCTTGTCTTAAGTAAGTGTTACTATCTTGCTAGCTTTGAAAACTCAGATAATAGGTTTGCTAAATCAGGTAAACTCTCTGCAGCCTGATCAAAAGTCAACTCCCACTGCACACCCACACAGAGGTGTTTCTTCTTGATCCACAAATGTCAATGATTATTAGACAAAAGAACAGTCTATCTGGGACCTTTGAGAGTTGGTTTCTCCACTGTGCTATGCTGGAAGTTACTGTCATCATCTTTCCATATGAGAACAACCATCATTGGAGTCTCATATGCCTTGATGTTGACCAACCAATAGTGTGGGTGTTCAATTCAATAAAAGGAACCCACCCTGAAATTAGGCTGTAAGTGTTTTGTATCAGAAAGTGTTTCTTATAGATATCCATGTAAATCTGAAGCCTCATGCTAACATCTTGATGCTGCTTTGTGCAGTTGTATAAAGAGGTTGTTGCTTGCCTATGGCAAGCTATGTGGAAGGTATGAACTATACAAGGCCCCAATCAAAGATGTACCTGTCCCAAATCAAACCGATGGAAATTCTTGCGGTTGGAGATGTCTTCTCCATGCAGAATATGTCCTGCAAAGCTACTTTGCATTAAAACCTTTAACCATTTGGAAATGCATTCAGTCAGTTTTGGTTTAGTTTATAAAAGAATTCTCACCATGTGGTCTTTAAATTTTGCAGCGTGCTTTTAAAAACTACACATATGATTATTTGCAAAGATACCGGGTAAGTTTAATACAACACCTGCTTACTATGTCTAGCCCCAGAGAGCTTGAAGATAGCGGCTTGGATGACCGCATTATTGATATGAAAATACATGACGTGCCACCACGACAAACCCCTGCATCCGATACAGTGGAATCACAACGGGCCGAGGGGGTCATATCAACAGAAGATGAAAGAGCCGAGGATGAGGAAAGGTCAAATGAGCAAATTGAAGGTGCTAGTGTACAACCAGAGGAGACAATGAAAGAGCCAAGTCAGCCAGTGGAGGAGCCAAAAGAGCCTATGGATGAAACCCAAGATGAGGAAAGCAGGCCTATAGATGAGAAAAAGGATATGGATGAGGAAAGCAGGCCTAGGGATGAGCAAACTGATATGGATCAGGCAAGGATGTATGAGGCAAGCCGGTCAACCAAGGGAGAGGAAAAGACCTTGGAGGAAACCTTGAATGAGGCAGAAAGAGCCATGGGGGAGACCCCTGATGAAGATGTGAATGATGACTATGAAGATGTGAATGATGAAGATAAAGCAGAGGAGAAAAACAACGACATCAACACTACAGAGACTCAGTATGGACCCTTGCTACCTGTAGATACGGTTGTTCCGGTAATGTCTATTCAAGTATGGCAAAATATGTTTAGCTTCTAACTACTTATATGTACTTGTCAACTTTTACAGAGGTTGATTATCTTGGATGTCAATGGATTGCTGTTGATGCGCGTGCCTCTCGGTGACACAGAACCCTTTGAGGATTTGCAAACGTTTCGGATGGGAACTTGTCGAGTCGTGGTTCGTCCAGGAACCAATGAATTTATTCAGTTTCTTCTTGCGCGCTTCAGAGTTGCCATATGGTCTTCAATGCAAAGGCAAAACTTGTCGCCACTAGTTACAATAGTTTGCAGTGTATGCGGCGCTCACACGTCAGATTTTGCCTTTTTGTATGATAAAAGAAAATGCGTTACCGTTGAGGGCCACTACCACCCTAAAAAACCACACTTACCTCTTTTGTACAAACCGTTTAGCCAAATCGGTGTACCCTTTGATGCAACTAATACACTACTGATTGATGATACTCCTGAAAAGGGAGAACTAAATCCGCCGGGAACAACCATCTCACCACCTTCTTTCGAGGGGCATTCCTTCGATTTTTACCTTGAAGACATTCTGATTCCATACTTACAGAAATTGTATCTCAGTCCATTGTTTACGGACGAGTTTGTACTTTCTAATGAATTAAGATGACTCTTCTATCATGTCTTTGTCTTGTCTAACATTGAGTGAGAGAGAGAGAGAGAGAGAGAGAGAGAGAGAGAGAGAGAGAGAGAGAGAGAGAGAGAGAGAGAGATTTGACATGGTAAAGAAATATATTTCAAGCACACTTTTTCACAGGGCACAATTGACAAATGAGCTCAATAAACTTCATGTATTGAAAGTCATTTGTATACACTTGGGTTCACAAGAATATCTGTTACATTGACACTACTTCAACCCGACCATCCGACTCTTTGCACAAAATATCTTTTTCCCTTCGCCACATCACCTTACGGCCAGCTAGGAAAAAGGAAAAATCTGATAGGTCCCTGTCCATTGACTCTTCAATTATGTCATGCCGCAAATGCTGAAGACTGCATAGCTCCCTTATTGTAACCACCAACAGTAGGCCATGCTCTTTATCAATCACTTCCACATCCACAGCAGGATTATCTTCCAAACCTGTAGAAACCTGGTCCATAGGAATGTACTTACCATTGAGCATTTGTGATCGCATATACCAAAACGAGAGTAACAGTGATTGGCTTGCAATCATGTACTTAACAACTAGAGTATCAAGCGTGACCTCGCACCGTAAACCAATCTCTTCCTTTACATACCATCCTCTGTCAAGAATTTTGTCACAGGATGACTGCTGAAATGACTTGCACATGAACATAGTTTTCGTAACACGGATGTTGTAGCTATGAAACAACTCTATGAAGAGTGCAACAGGACAAAAGTTTGCAATTCTAACCAGTTTGGTGGGAATAGAGCTACGTAGAGACCTCTGTATATCCTTGTAGAGCTTACTTCGCATTGCCTCCACCATTGTTTCCTCGGGAACTGGCCAGTCCACAGTGTTCCAATCGGTTGGTAGAGGCACTTTCACCAACATGCCATTCTTATTCCCTGAGCTGAGTTGGTAGAAGTGGTCATAAAAAAATATTCCCTCATCAGCCAGGCTTTTGCTGCTCCTCCCTGAATACTGTAGAGAACCAATGTGGGCATGAACAACATGGAAGAGGCCTATTATGCACTCCACAGGCTCCCATTGCTCATAAGAAGAGGGATAAACATCTGCAATATATATAAGAAGAGTTAAACTAAGAGTATCAATAAGTAAAAATGACAAATCTAATGTAATTGAGCTGTGAAGAATGGAGACATTGCTCATAAGAAGCGGGAGAAACATTGCAAAATATATAAGAAAAGTTATAATGAGAGTATTAGTAAGTTCACATGTCAAGAGTACTTACAATTGCAACGTGGTTGATGTATATCTGATACATTTCCACCGTTTGCTATCACCTCTAGATGGGTAAACACATGCTGAACAAGAGCTTCCTTTACAGATCTTTTGCCGATTTCAACTTTGAAATCCAACACTCTGGCCTTCCATGCTGAGCGGTGAACATTGATACCACTAGACCTCTTGGGTCTTCTTGGTTGCATGAGGACCCATGAACCTTTGTTTATCCTTTGTCCAACCCATTGATTCTCTGCACTTATTGAAGTTGATATTGTAATTGAGGATATGCTACTACTTGGCCTTCTAGGCAAAGTGCAGCTGTTGGTTGTTGGTGTGAGAGATAGTAAACATCTAGAGCTTCTTGGGCGAGAAGACGTGGAAGCCATAGCTCTCAGAGAAAAGCTTTAGTGGAGGGAGATTCACTTTGAAAGCATTCTAATGGAGGGAAAGTATTTTAGAATCCAATATCTTGTGCGGGCTTAATGGTCACCCTCCAGTACGTTAATGACCATAAGAGAATATCAGAAGTGGGACCACATGCAAGCACCTAAAAGCTCGGTAAAAGGAAGGAAATTACGATGCTACAATCCTAGATTCGTGAAAGTTTTATGCTATTTTCCTATTTTTTGAGTTTTTCCATGTACTTTCCTACGTAACGTAGCCTTCGTGCTCATTGGACGCGCTCTATTTTTCTCTCTCTTCATATGGCCCTCCAAATGACCTCTGAAATTTTCTAATGGATATAATATGTAATTGCAGGTCAGCATGTTAAAATCATCAAAAAAACTTGAAAGGGTTCCTTGCTTGTTAAAAAGGCACTGTGTCACTAGAGGGTCAAGTATGGCAATTTGCATAGCTAGAGCCTCTGGAAGATCCCTCATAAGACACCTGGAAAAGGAAACACAAGCCCCAATGAGCCCCTTGTGCCTGTCTGCCTTGCACATGCACTAATAATTAGCAAAGCAACACATACCTGAGACAAATATAGAGCACAGTGTCACCAAGCTCAATGTTGGGATTTACAAGCATACTTGTGTCTTGAGGGAATATGTCCAAATATGCCTCAGTATCTCCAAACAAGGAGACATCCACCACCATTTGGCCTGTGACTTTTTCATAAAGAAGAGAGTTGGATGCTCTTAAAATTTCAGCTTGCTCTTTAAGGATAGCATCCTCTGATATCATGTTTTGCTCCCTCTCAACTTCCTTTCCTGCTTTGATATCCTGGGACTTTCTTGTCTCGTACTCATGTGTAACATCCTCAATGACACCCCAGAATCTTTCTACTGCCTGGAAGGAGGGATGTTTAAAATTGGAAGGCTCTAAGATCCTCACTAGGAATGAGCTCAAGAGCCTTATCAAACTTGTACCTTAGCCTTGACACAAGCACAAAATCTTTTCTCATAAGTGTGACCCTGTGAGCAAATGCAGCTGCAATGTAGCTATCATTCATAAAGTCTATGAGAAAATCCGCAACAGCTTCCTGAAGGCACATCACAGCTTGAGATTGCCACCTTACTAAGACAAAAGTTTTGATATTCATCATGCTTACAAGTCTATCAGATATCTCCTTGACAACTCTCATGAAAGAGAGCTTTGGAATCAGTAGACAAGTAGACTTTTGTGCTTTTCTTATTTCTCTTAGGGATTTCACCTGATAATTCAATCTTTTTTTGGCATTAGTCCTATGACGAGGTAGTGGAGGGGGTGCTTTCTTTGCATCTTTCTCAGCATCATCTATTTCTGGATCAATTGGGGCTTGGTAGACCTTCCTTGCAGTTTGCTTAGTCCTCGCCATTTGGGTAAAAGAACACACCACGCGACAGACGCATCGGCCACAACCTTCAAGATGTTTCTATCACGCCGTGTGTGAAGAGAAGGGTGACAACAACACGACGCGATAGAAGGGTGACCCAGGCTCTTGAATACGTCCATATCGCGTCGATGTGAGCACCGGAACCTCCAAAGAAAATCTCACAAAACGCCCTGTACGACGCGATCGAGGGTGCACCCACACCCTAGAACATCACCGTATCGCGTCGTATGCGAGATGTGAAAACTTTAAGTAAGCCGAGCAAGAATCCCTGCACGACGCAAACAGAGCCTCACTTGACCGTTGCAACATGCGCCTATCGCGTCGTATGGGAAGCCATGAGTATTTCAAAAAACAAGACCTTCACAATGTGATAGAGGGCACACAAACACCTTAGAACATCGTATAGAGCGTCGTATGCAAGTTGTGAAATCTTTTAGTTAGCCGAGCAGAAACCCCCGTACGACGCGATGAGAGGCTCACCTAGACTTTGCAACTTGCGCCTATCGCGTCATATGGGATGCTAAGAGTATGGGAAGCGGTAGAAGGTGCGCTCACATGCCCAACACATCCGGGTCGCGTCGTTTGAGAAGAAGCTTGGCTTGGCTTAGTGGACGGATGACTCGAAGTGCGGGTAGTTGAGGACGACACAACGCGAATGTCGAGTATGGGAGAAAGCACAAAATGAACACGTGACAAAGCTTTATATACATAAGACCATCCGTACGACGACCGTTGTGCGCAAGCCATGTGGCACGTGTGCATGGTTGACATGTGTCACTAACGGTCATATTTCGGATCTTATATAAAGCTTGGTCTCGAATTTTAAGAATGTTGCACGTTCACTTGTCGCATACGACGCGAGATATTATCCATTTTTGTGTACTAATCCTCTCATCCCGCACAATCTCATCCGTTCCAATTGCACATCGGTGGTCCCTCCCCTATCGCGTCTTTCGGGGACCCTATCGCGTCTTTCGAGGTTCTTGTTTGCTTTGTTGTGGCTTTGTCTCGCACGACGTGCGGAGAAGCAGTTCCAAAGTCTGGGTCCATCACGTATCGCGTGGTTCAGGGTTGTTTTCCTTTGCTGGGCTTTGGCATGAATGCGCAGGGAGGCACTTGGGGGGAAGGGGTTCAGGGTATGCGTGGTTCGGGGTTTGTTCGTTTTGTTGTGGCTTTGTGGGAGCACCGCACGCGTGGGGAAGTTTTGGTTGTTGCGCGTATCGCGTGGTTCGGGTTTGTTTTGGCACTAGTATGCAAAGTGTTGGGCGTATTTCCGTACTGTACCTAGCTTCACCTGTCGACTTTTCCCTAATGATTGAAGGCCGGGAGGAGATTTTGGAGGAGAGTATGTGTGTGATTGGTGGTGGTGTGATGGTGGTGACAGGAGGTGTACACCAAAGCATATAAAATTCAATCCTATGTTTGATCTTGCAGCTTTGTTAGACCATTTGAAAGACTTCTTGGCAGAAGAATTCAAAGAGTTTGAAGAGGCAGTTGAAGGCAAGTGTTTGGTTTTAGATGGGAAGGCTTATTGTCATCTAACCGAATATACTACAAACTCAATTGAGAAGAGCAAAGTAACAAGGAGGTTTGGAAGATTTTCTAAGAAGACTTCCTTTGTTTGTCCACCTACCATTTCTTGTCAATTACATTTAAAAACTTGTAACCTTGTTCCAAAAGAAGTTGCTTTTCTTTTCTTTTTGTTCCTTAAAGTTGACATGCAAGGCAAAGCTGATGAGGTGAAAGATACAGATGAGGCAACAAATAAAAATGTTTCCACAGTTTTGCAGCTTGAGAAAAGTGAAATTCTAGAAGAGGAGGAAGTTGATGTTGCAGCTGAGGAGCAGGAGAGTGCAAATTTTGATGTTGCTCAATTTAGAGCTAGTACTATCATTGATGAGCTAATAGATGAGGTAGAGGTATTTGAAGCTTCCCTTACTATTCCAAACCTTCCCTACTTCTTTATCAATGGGAAAGAGTATATCCCTCTCCATCATATCCAGTGTCTGCTTAATATGAGGGAGGACTACTGTATTGTAACCATTTCTGAAGCTTCTAAGGTGGCCAAAGATTTTATTGACACAGAAGAAGAGTCAAAAGAGGAGTTTTTGGCACTTGATCTTCATACATCCAATAAAGATTTTTTGCATGCTCTTGATGCACTTGCTCTATGCATGAGAAGAGTGGAAGAGGAAAAACCTTCCCTCAAAGATGAGGATTTTGAGAAGAGGCTTGTTGAGCTTGGCATCCAATCTTTTGGCAGAGACTTTAAGCTGAAAAAAATTGGAAAGAAAGTTGACATAAGAGAGATGACCGGATCATGCAATCTCCTTCAAGAAAAATTCATTGCCGAAGATGAATTGCAAAAGGTGATCTCCCTACTAAAATCTTTTTTTTTTTTCAAGTTAGTTTTAATTACTCATTGTCTTGTTTTGCAGATTGAACTCCTTGACAAAGACAATTTTCTTGGGAGAGCTAAAGGCTCGAGAGGGAAAGCAATAGAGGGCTCTTCAAGAAGGGATGCCTCCTCTCTCATGCACTACATGCCTACATTGGATAGTGCCACCTTATGTGCTTTCCCCATGCAATATTCTGAAGATCCTGAGTTGCCAATGTTTGCACTGAAGATATTGTCACGGTTTTTAGGGTACACTCCCCTTCAAATCAATGCAAACAAGATCATGCTACTTGAGAGAGCAGTAGCACTTCGAATGTTTGGATATGCTGCAGGATTCAATGCCTCAAGAGCAGGATACTTTCTTTGCTACTCCAGCTATGCAGCAGCAGCTGAGGAGACAAATATCAACCTTCTTGGGGGCTATAAAAGAAGAAAGTTTTTGAGATATAGGGGTGACATTCCTAGAGATATAAAAAACTCAAAAACTGATGTAAATTTGACAATTTTTTGCACCAAAATATCTTTTTTGAATTTGGATCTCTTTAGAAAGATTCAGTACAAAGTTTCAAAGTGAAGCATTAATCTCAGATTTGTGGTTGAGCAACATGGTTGTTTGATCTCATCCGTTGTAATTGCCTCCTATAGAACCAATTGAATAATTCCTTTAGTGCATTGCTCCTTCTTTGTCCACCTCCCTTTCTCGTACATTTGAAAAAAGAAGTCCTCGCTTGATAGTGAGATTTTTCCATTCCCTGAGTATTCCATGTTACAAGGGGTCCTTGTTTTGCAAAATATGGTCCATGCAGGTACAGAATATGCTAAAAAAAAAAAAAAAGTTAGTTGAACTCAATAGGATGCAAAGTAAAATACTATCCAGACTTTAGAAAGTAATTGAATACTCACCAAGTAATACGTGATGTCTTTTGCTCCCCAAGCATCTGTAATAGCAATTATTAAAAGCTTTATTGTCTTTTTAAAGTCATCTGCATAAGTAGCAGAGCTAACTTGTTGTCTCAAAACTTTCAAAAAATTGTCGAGCTTCTTCCACACTTCCATGCGTTTGTTGGCTACATCTGGTCTACTTTTGACATTGGTTGTTATAACACAAAGATCCTTCCAGCAGTTCCACATAGCATCAACTTGTTTGTTGTCATGGTTACTCAAAAATCTTCTGGCTTTTGCTCCACCCATTGAAACATCTTGCAAAACATCACTGGTTCCTTTTGAAAGAGTGGGATCTTTTTTTAGATGCACTTGACCACCATGAAAACCCATTTTAGAGAGCAAGACTCGCATTTTTCTATGCACTCGTCTGCAAGTTTAGTTGGCTTAATAGAATATGCATAGTCAAGATGGAGTCGAAGCAATTTGTCCAAGATTCTAATCTCTGCATGCATTGTGCATATATGTACATTTTTTAAATCTATTGTTAGAATTGGATCCCAAATCATAGAAGACGATGGGTAGTCGATGACGTTAACACTATTCCTCGATGGTGCTTTTCCAACCTTGTGTTCTGCAAGCCATCCTTTTGTTCCAGTGCTTGCCATGCAATATAGACATGGATACTTGGTATTGGCACCTCCACATACACCAAACATGCACTTTAATGCTTTTAGGTCGGCACTCAAGTGCCATTCTACAAAAAAGTCACCCATGCCATCTACACAGAGTTTTTCACCTGCATTTTGGTCCTGTATAACAGAAGGGATATCGGTCTGCAAAAACAGCCATTTCAATGTATCGTGATTTTCTACTGGTATTTGAGCTGCTCCGATCCACCAAAGTTCCATTTCTGATTGAGTTTTGTGGTATGGGGAATCAAAATGCTCTATTATAAGGGATATGGATACTCTTTCCATTTTTTGACATTTTTGAATTTGAGCTTCATCAATTTCAGAACAAATATAAGTTTTCCTTCACAATCTACTCCTTGCATATTATAGTATCTCACCATAGCAGATTGAACATTTTTTATACTCATCCAAATGTTATAAAAAACATTATGCTCAAAAGAAGATTTTTTTTTCTGTTTTTCATATGGCATCGTTCCTTCTATATGATAGTACTCTCCAAAATGTTCGGGTATTTCTTCGTTTAATAGAGTCCTAACTTTCCCAACATTATGAGGCCTAGGCAACCCAAAAGCTTTAATCATGTAATACTTTAAAACCTGAAACCAGGTTTTAGAGATGGCTCTGTAACCCCTTCTACTCACCCCCACTGTGTCACAAACTTCTTGCATTTGAGAAGGTTTGACCAGTAAACCCATATCCTTCAGTAAACTTTGAAATACCAATTTTTTCTAAGTTTGATTTTAAGGAAGTTTCAAAAGTTTAAGAATATCACTTTTGTTCATTACCTCATTCAAAAATCTCACCCTTTCTTGACCATTGGACATATCAAATCCTAAAAGACTAGTCACATGTTCTCTAGTAATCTTTAATCTTTTTTTTCTTTGTCTAGAACCTTCTGTAAAGTTTACTACACCTCTCATTTGTTTTACTCGTGCTCTTAATCCTATTGGAGTTTCTTTTAAAGTCCGAAGTTGGTGATTTTCTTGTTTTAGAGATGCTATTTAGTTTTCAAGTTCTAAAATTCTTGTTGCATTTGAAGACAAAACAGTTTTGAGATATTGAATGTAATGTGTATGATCAATGTGTGAATGAGATAACCTAGAACTATATCCTAGTAAGCCATCAACCCCATCACCAACAAATCTCATCAAATCATGAGGTGTGTGAAAAGATGGATACCTTCCAGTGCTAGGATCCGGTGGATCCAAGCTCCCATCTGTCCATATATCAATGTGTTTCTTTCCCTCGTTGCGAAGTTGTTGTGCTTCATTTGCAGTTGTAACTGGTCTTTGATAGACACTCCGTGTAGTAGCATATTCCTGGCTTAGCTTAATGTTCAAGTGAAACTTGCGGTTATCACTAATGAAAGATGTATTAGTCATTGTAAGTAATGAAGGAGTAGAAAGTATAATGGAAATAACGTAGCAGCAAAACAAGGTGCATGAGAGAAGAAGAGATAAAGCTCGCGAAAGGTGAGAGAAAAAAGAGAGATTCAAAAGTGGAAACAACTATTTGCCGCCAAGTGAAGTAAATGAAAACAAATTTCGAGGTGAGCCACAAAGGAATGTGATGAAAACGATATCTTTTTGAATATTTAGAGATATGTACCTAGATACGCTTTAGATTGAATAGATATGCTTTAAATGACCACAAACGGCTCTGCTAATTAGTAATTTAACCAATTCCTTACACAGCCCTTTTTGAGTCGTTTTTGGCCCTAATGGATATATATAGTCTTTCATATATTCTTAAACACTTGGTTGTGTGTATTCCAGAGCCCTCTAAGGTTCTCAAGCGCAACTTTTTACAAAATGTAAACAAACATCTTACCAGTCAAAAATTCTCCAAACCCTTAGATAGGCCTAAAATATGGGATTTAAGCCTTTGTTTGAATGGAGCCCATAATGTTGGCTATCATGTTGTAACCAAATTTGGCTTGAGGCCTGTTGATGATTAAACCAGTAACAATTTTTTGCCATTAATGGTGTGCAATGTGTGGTGATATTTCAAACTAGATCTTCAATTGTATTTTCAGTTAAGTCTTTAAAGTTCTTCAAGTTAGGGTTTTAAGTTGGATCTCCAAAATCCTTTAAACCATGTCTCTTTTCTAAGTGCTAAGGCTTCGCTCATTAAAGTTTATTGTTTTGCATTCAGATATGGAAGATTTTGCTCCTGACCAGAATGCACAACAACCTAATGATCCTTTGCTTAGTCACGCATTGGCACACCAGATTTACAAAGAGGAAGAGATTTGGATGGCTCAAGGAGATCTCAGCGCTTTGGTTGCGTCCCAAGAGGAAAAATTAGAACTTCAAGGGGGCCACTGAATTACAGGCAATGCAGACAACTATGCCCAAATCATTTTTTACACAATACATTGTTTCGAGTTAGTGAAAATGCTAAGGTTTCTGCTCCCTTAAAAGTTTCAGATTTGCGACACAGTGTCCTCGCAAGAAATTTCCTTGCAAGATTTATCCAAGAATATATATCACCACCAAAATAATCAAGTGGCAATTTACTTTGTGCAACAATGCTATTGGTATTATGTATTGCGGCTCAAAGTAGATTGGAACGATCGTCCCACTATAGGAGGTGTCGACAAAGGACGCCCAGTTGAGAAGATTCATGCACGGGAAGCCAATCAAGAAGACCCTCCTCGCAAAAGAGGTTACACATATTTGCCCGAAGAAACCGCAGTCATTGAGCAGCTCACAACCCAAGGCATGGATTTGGCCAGACAAGGAGAGACCCCAACCATGATGCACGCTTGTATAACAGAGCTAGAAAGAAAGATGGCATGGACGAGGCAAGATATGGGCCTGTAATCAAAGAAGAGATAGGCAATACGGGTCCAAGTGATTCATCGGCAATTCAGAATTCCGCATATATGATCTTTTAGGGGATCTAGCCCATGATCTTAATTAAATATCCCAAACAATAATGAACTCTTTTTGTATCTTAAATCTCAAGATTTGTAACTAAAACTTCTTCTTGATATATAAATCTCTATTTGTTGGAACAAATGAACATGTCGAATGTTGTTGCAATTGTGTAAGTTTTATTCTCTCTCCCTCCCTCTTTTAGACAATGATAAAGAGAGACAATGAGAGAGGAAGAGAGAGAGAGAGAGAGAGAGAGAGAGAGAGAGAGAGAAGAGAGAGAGATATTGTGAAGCTAAACTCCACACAGCTTTTGCATTACAAAATTAATTGAGAATATAGTACAAACTTTATAGCTCATCCGTCCCCTCAATCACAGGCACCATGTCATCAATTTCTTTGACATTTGAACATTCCAGATCAATATTTTCCGGGTTCCATTCCATTTCATCATCCGAGTTGAGATTTTGCAATTGCTTCGTGTGTTTGAAAGCACCCAAAGCTTTCTTCAATGTCACAATGGCCCAGAAGATGTTAGAGATATGGTGTTCAAACATGGCGGAGTCATCAAAGAAAACAAAGAATGAAGACCAACAATGGTCACCTTCGGACAACAACACAAAGTCCTCAAGCACATTTAGAATGGAGACTAATATCAAAGTAGATCTTATTGAAGATGATTTATCTCCATCGAACAGAACTTCAAAAGAGCTTAAAGAAAATAGGGTAATAGCAAGTGCAGATCAAACAGAGAAAAGAGCAACCACGATAGCTATTGAGCAAAGAATGCCACCAAAGCCAGAAGTTAAGAAGAACAATGCAGATAACCACGAAGCAACAAGAAGTCCAAAGATCAATCACTCATTGCCAGTAAAATTAGCCGATGTAAGTCAAACTAGAAAACAGGGTCTCAAGTCACCTTCCATAGACACACAATTAGATCAGGATGAGACCATGGAAAAAGCTGGACAAAGATCTTCAATAGAACCAACAACAAGGATAGCTGTAGTTCTCAACAATACAAAAGGAGAAAGTGTCAGATATAATTCTCTACTGGATAACGAAGCAAAGTGCAATATGGTTTCCGACAACATCCAGAACATTCTAGAGATTACTCAGGACAAGACAAGTAACAGAGAAATCATGGGTAAGACTACAAGTCAAAAAGAAATGGTTGCTACCCTTAGCATCCAACAACATGAAGATCAAATAAAATTACAGGTGAAGTCTTCAAAGGAAATGCTTGCAGATGTCATCCTTGGACATCAGTGGTTAGATCAACACAAGGCCTACAAAAAAGATAAAATGATAATACTCCAAGAGATAGCCAACAACATTTGCAGGCACTGTTATTGCCAGATTCATAGTTGCAAAAGTCACAAGAATCAAAGAAAAATCTTGCAGACAAAGGTAAAGCTAAAGTGGACCTTCCACTGGTTAGCACAAAAGGTGTGACAGCATATGCCACTGATTAGCACAAAAGGTGTGACAGCATATGCCTCTAGATAAAAAAACCCTCATGGATCAGCTTCTTCGAGCAATTCAGGCTTTCAAAACTTCAAGTCAATTGCTAACCCAACAAAAATCTCTAAGAAGACACCCAGAAAAGCAAAGATATTTCACCCAAAGTACTCAACAAAGCAAAGGAAAGTCAAGCAAGTGTTTGTTCCGGGAGTTTAGTCAAAGTCAATGATCGGGGTTGGATTAAAGACAGGAAATGAACACAAAAGACAAACACATGGGATGGATAGAATCACAATGGAGCTTAAAAGAACAGGAGTAATATTGAGGTAACAGACAGATATGGGTGCCAAAACCGCAGGTTAGAGCATATAAAGTAACTTCAAGTCCCTCCCAAGAAAGAAGTCCCACAAGGTATCAACCTCGATAATATCCTAGGATACCTAAGAAGCAGATATATAATAGAACAACATCAAAAGAAACCACAACTCTCAAGAGGATACTGAATAAAGACGAATCTCAAAGGATCTTCCTCTTAGATAAGGATTCTACACAAGTTAGACAAAGATTTGGCTACAAGTCAAATCTTTGTCTAATCTCTCAAGGGGATACTGAATAAAGACGAATCTCAAAGGATCTTCCTCTTAGATAAGGATTCTACACAAGTTAGACAAAGATTTGGCTACAAGTCAATCACAAGCCAACTGCAATTACACCAGACCTGCATGAAGATATCAACAAGACATAGAGTGAAGTAGAGTCAACAATGGAGATACAAAGGTCATGAAGAGATTTGGATTCCTAAGTCTTCCAATGCTCCTAGTCAAAAGCTAGATACCGACAACCAACAGAGGCCTACAACAACATCAAAAACTCCTATCAACAGGTCCAATTGGAGAATCAAACAAATAATGGAGTCTTCATAGTAAAAAAAGGACGACCAACCAATGCAAATGCAGATTCAAAGAAGATAAAACAGGTTTGGCAAAAGAAACCTTCAATGCCAACTTGGTCCTTCACTAATCCTCTTTTTGAGGATTCAAGCTTACTTTTACCTAAAGAAATGTTTGTAGTAAGCACAAGAATGTGAAAAGTCAAGTTGCTAGGGTGCCAAAAACACTCTTTGGCATAGTTAGAATTGGGTTGCTGAGCTATAAAATGAGCAAAGCATTAGTCCCAAAGCTTCAAGTCATATTATACTCTGTGCTAAGAGTCGTAGTTATTAGGCTTACACATATTATACTCTGTGCTAAGAGTCGTAGTTATTAGGCTTACACTCAAGCTGGAAGAGTTTACCATATATAAGTCATGTCGCTCATGCTGGATGAGATAAGCATAAGAGTCTAAGTCTATTAACTTACAATTGGTGGAGTGTTGTAGAGTCCAACACTCATGCACAATGCACAGTAAGATAAGAGCGCATATCCTCGTCAACGAAAACCATTCTTAAAGGAGTGCCAGCTTGCAAAGCCATGTCATATGCTTTTATAGCTACAAAATATTTTTGAAGAACCCCTCAAAATCCTTCTGGCACAACATACTGTTTTCCATGCATTTCTGTGTATGCATCTATAGGATGTCCCGCCATTGGACATATGCATTAGAATCTCTTTTTTGCTTCCACCTATGCACCTTGAGTGGACTACAATAGGAAAACCAATGTTCCATCATGCTACCCTCTCATATTTGCTGCCTTTTTAATTCCATATCTATCAGCAAATAATCCCTTGAGTACTTTATTAGTATTTCTTATGCTAATAAGTACTGCAATAATGCACGTATCCCAAAGGCAATAATGCATGTATCCCAAAGTGAACCTCATCAACAAATTTAACGACAAATGAAGACAATCAGCCCATCAACAACCAATCAAAAACCTTCCACAGCCTCCACGGACACTTCTCAACAGTACCCAATGTTAAGTATGGAGCCTGATTTACCCTTGTAATTTTCTGTGGTAAAAGCGCACATTTGTAAGGCCCCCATTATGAGGAGAAGCCATCGTGCGTGAAGGAAAATCACTCACCGGAAACCAAAATTTTCACGAACAAGAATCAGGGGCAACTTTAAAGGCCTCGGGGGCGTCTACACGAAGAATTTGGGAGATGGGAAATTCATTATCCTAATGTTGTATGTTGATGACATGTTGATTGCAAGTGCTAACATGCAAGACATCAAAGACCTAAAAGAGGAGCTGTCTAAATCTTTTTCAATGAAAGATTTAGGTGCTGCAAAGAGGATACTTGGTATGAAAATATCAAGAGACAGGACGAAGAAGACAATAAAGCTATCTCAAGAAGATTACATCAAGAAGGTACTAGAAAGGTTTGCAATGCAAAATGCAAAACCAGTTTCTACACCTTTGGCTGGTCATTTTAAACTAATGAAGGATATGTGTCCAAAGACACAAGAGGAGATAGCCTATATGTCTAAAGTTCCATATGCTGCAGCCTTAGGTTCTCTAATGTATGCTATGGTCTGGACAAGGCCAGACATTGCACATGCAGTGGGAGTTGTGAGTAGGTTCATGGACAACCCAGGTAAAGAGCATTGGCAAGCTGTGAAGTGGATACTTAGGTATCTAAAAGGGACAACAACAAATGCTTTGTATTTTGGAGGAACTGATATTTTTCTAGAAGGGTATGCTGATGCAGATATGGCAGGTGACAAAGATACTCGAAGGAGCACTACTGGCTATGTGTTCACGGTTGGAGGCACAGCAGTAAGCTGGGCTTCAAAGCTGCAGAAAGTGGTTTCACTTTCTACCACGGAAGCAGAGTATGTAGCAATGACGGAGGCAAGCAAAGAAATTTTGTGGCTTCACAGATTCTTAGAAGAGCTTGGATTCAAACAAGACAATTGTGTCTTGTACAGTGATAGCCAAAGCGCTATCCATCTTGCGAAGAACTCAGCCTTTCATTCAAGGACAAAGCACATTGAGGTGAGATATCACTTCATACGCACTCTTTTGGAAGAGGGACAACTAAAGCTAGGAAAGGTGCATACAAGTGAAAATCCTGCAGACATGTTTACAAAGGTGGTCAACAAGGAGAAGTTGAGCTTTTGCTCATCTTCAATCGGCATTCAAGGATAAGAAGCTAGAATGGAAAGCAGTCACAGGTTTGGTTTGGAGATCAGTCTCCAAGTGGGAGATTGTTAAGTATGGAGCTTGATTTACCCTTGTAATTTTCTGTGGTAAAAGTGCACATTTTTAAGGCCCCCATTATGAGGAGAAGCCATCGTGCGTGAAGGAAAATCACTCATCGGAAACCAAAATTTTCACGGACAAGAATCAGGGGCAATATTTCGCTGGAATATTCTTTTTTGTCGGAATATTATGGCCGGACAGCGGCCGGAAAGTGGTCGGAAAACAACCGGTCAGTTGGCCGGTGGCCGGTAGTCAATGGCCGATGGACGGTGGCCGGTGGCCGAATTCAAAAGCGGACTTGTCTTCTCAAGGGCGGCCACACATGGACGGATTGGAGGGTCCGATTTGGACTTATTCACACAAGGGCGGCTACACATGGCTGTCTCTCATAAGAGAGGGCAGCCCTTTTGGCCTATAAAAGGAGGCCATTTCTACACACATTTCATAGTGTGAAGTTGATGCAACAAGGTGAGTGTGAGGTGGTGAGAGTGAAGCAAGGCGGGAGCTCCATTAAGGGTATAATCCCTTTGTAAACTACTTTTTGTTTTGAAGTACTAAAGCCATTGAGTGGCTGCTTTCCCGTGGACGTAGCCCACATTGGGTGAACCACGTATATCGTGTGTACTCTCTCTCTCTCTCTCTACTCTATAATCTCGTGTATATAAATCTGTCTCTCTCCATTAAGTAATCTACTCAACTATCTATTTAGCTACGTCTTATTTCCTAACACCCAAGGACGGGCACTAAAATTGGAAGGGGGGAATGTCAACTGAGCCGACGTCAGTTATTAACAAGAGCTGCTAAAGATTGAAGCCTTATGAATGCACATCGAAGATGAATATGAAGAAATAGTGAAGATTGGAATTACACCCTTTTCACATTTTTCTAAAATGGTCATGTATTATAATTTCCTGATTTATTTAGCCATTGTGATAATTGTAACGTGTTACGGGCTCAATAAGTGTTCCAAGATGTAAAGCATAGGATAGTTAGCGTACCTAGGTTGCAGATACAATAAGTGTGGAGCCTTAAAGGTCTTGGACGCCGGACATTACACATTTTAGACCTTGGCTAAGGTATAAAAGCTAACTTTGTAAAGATTTTATTAATTTTTTGGATATTGAAATACACAGCGTGAGCTAATGGCGCTCACTTCTCTCCTTTTTACGCTTCCTACTCCCTCCCCACAGTTGTCACATTGCAGTCGCGTTTGTGGCGTTGCAACATCAAGTAAGAGCTCTACGCATTGACGTAAGCATTTCACGCTATCTCATAGCTTTTGGCGTCGCCGACCCGTGGTCTAATTTCATCATAAGTAAGAATTTAAGCTTCAAAATCATAAAATAAGTATAGGCGGGGTATTGGGGCATCATTGCTAAGCATTTAGATGCATTCTGGCAAGAGTAGAATCATAAGGCTAAAATTAAAAATGTGTTAAGTTTGCTAGATACAAACCAAAAGGTGCCTCCTCTCCCAAACCTTGACCATAGTGTCAACACAAGATTTTTGATATTTTTTGGCGTCACAACATTGTTGCGTTCTTATGATTGTCATTGGCTTTTTGCTTGTCTTGGACATTTTTGTGTTAATCATGGAGGTTGAAGCCTTAGAATGGTCGATAACAATGGGTCTCTTGTGATTGTGGAGTGTCACTATGCATCACTATAAGAGTTGTTGGCTTGGGTTTTGTCTCTTGAGTGGTGTGGTTGAGACTTGGTTTTTGTGCTTCATACTCTTAGTTTCCCAATCAAAGGTGCACTTGGTTGCAGACATCCGTGTTCATCCTAGGGTGATGCTACCTTCCATTGTGCCAATATGCATAACCCAAAAGTTTTGTACCACAGTCCCATTATCATTGACGATGGGAGGGTTGAAGATTCCCAACACTGTGGTATTTTATTAATACCCTTGACTTGAATGGGGACTTTGGATAAATATGGCTCCCTAGTTGATACCACTTTGTATGATAATAAACTATGTTTAGCACACGTGTCTAGTAATACATTATACAACACCTTTCCGTAGGGGCTATTCAGTTCAATTAGGTGTCATAGGGGCCTAAGGAATCCTAATCGGTCTCCACAAAAACACATGTATAATTACAAGGTTTGCCTCCCATTCGCACCTAATATGCTATTGTTGTTCTCGAGCCTCAACCCTGGCTTGTATCTTTTTTAACTCAACTTGTTCTTTTGCTACTTTCTTTTGATGGATGGCACATAGTTCCCCTTGGCCTAATGGGTCATAGTACCTTTTGAATTTACTTTCACTGATGAATTTAATAGTTTCAACTCTGTCTAGAGTCTCCACACAAATGGTACCTTGTGGGGTAATCTCACATACTCTATAGGGTCCTTTCCCAATGTATTTCAAATTCTTCTTTTGTTATGCACCCCATCCATAAAGAATTTATCCCCAACATTGTAATCCTTGCATTTTCAATGACAATTAGACCATTTCTTCTATCTATCCTTTTCCACAAGGGCATTTTGCATAGCCACTTTCTTTTCCTCCTCTTACCTTTCTAGGATGTATAAGTGCTCAACTAGGGGATTACCATCCCAGCCTTCTTGAGTAGCCACACAAAGATTTGGAATGACAAAATCCCAGGGCATTACCGCTTCTTTTCCATATACCATATTTAAATGGCGTGGAGTTAATGGCCACTTTGCAAGTGGTACCATATGCCCAGAGAGTTGATGTAAGATTCAAGTTCCAATCAGTATGATGAGCTTCATCCATCTTGGTCAAAATAGAAATTATAATCTTGATGGTACTCCTGGCTTGGCCATTTTCTTGTGGATAATAAGGTGTTTACTTGTGACATTATATCATGAAACTTGTTGTGAGTTCTTTTATCACTTCATTTATAAAATGGGTACCATTGTCACTCACAATTTAAAAGGGACATTTGATAATGTTCTTGAAGAGAAACTTAGCTATTGTCCTCACGTCAGCCTTGTGTGTATCCCTAGCTTCAGTCTGCTTTGTCACATAGTCAATGGCAACACTAATATACCGAGATTGAGTGTTAGAGGGGTCATAGGACCAATGGGACCCACAAAATCTAAGCTCCTCTTTCCAAATAGTTGGGTTACCTTAATAGGATATAGGGGCGTCTTATATTTTTATTGTGGTTTTGCATACCATTGGCATTCGTCATATCCCTTTGTAAAGAGTGATGCATCCTTAAATAAAGTGAGCCACCATTAGCCTAATTGTAAAACCTTTCTAGTACTCAAATCTTGTGTGACCACCAGCTATGCCCGTATGTGCTTCTTGCAAAATGTACAAATGCCCATCCTCAAGGGGTGACAAAGGCACAAGGTCATCTTCTACTCGCTTATAGAGAGTTCTAGAAATTAGGCAATAAGGTTCACATTTATTGATTAAGTTTCAAGCTAAATCCTTCCAAAGCTCTTTGGGTGGAAAACCACTAACTAAATAGTTAGATAAGGTTCATGGTTGGCCGTCCAAGTGTGGACACCCGTGTGTGAAATGGTTGACCCTGTTAAAGACACCAAATCCAACGTCACTCCTTGGATCTTTTTTTGAAAGAGCGAGATTGGCGGCAGAAAGGGCTTTGCACTTTCGTGGACCAAATAAATCAAAGTGGCTCAAGTTGCCCATGGCTCTCCTTGCTTAACTAATTTGGAAGGTATGTGTTCAAAGCAATGCAAAATGAAACTGTGTGGATCTTGCACATGTTTTGAGTGCATGTTTTTCAATTGACAAGAAGAGTTTGATGCTTTCTACAACAGTAAGATGGAAGGTCTACCATGAAAAGGGAGCTTCAATTACAATTTGGCACCGAAAGCGTATGAACAGAGTATTGCTTTATCGCTTTCTCAAATGGAGCAACATTTCTCTCACAAAGTCCTTGAAATAGCAAAATTGCAAATCCGGAGAATGACAATGAGTTCTTTCAAAAGTGCATATCATATACCGGATGGGGCGATAAGATACAAAAATGACACCATCTCGAGTGGCCGAAGTCACACATGCACGAATCTACACAAAAGATAAGTGTTTTTCATTGTTTGTTTGTGGAGTGACTAAGATTATGACCTCATAACATTGTTTGCTAATTTGTTTTGCCAGAAAGTTATGTCTAATTTACATCCTTCAAGTTGGTGATTCAACCTTAAAGGAGAATGGCATAGTGTCAATGGAGAAGGGTTGGATCTAATGGCTTTGGTACCATATGCATTAGTGGCCATTAGAGAGATGGGAGATGGTGATTATGTTTTGGTAACTAGCTGATTGGAAGTTTTAGAGCTACATTGATATTTTTTGCAGGAGAGTGCTTGAGATGGTGGAGAAAATGGTGGCAAAAAAACCAACATGTTGCTGGCCTACACAAGCCTAAGCTTGCATGACAATTTAACGAACAAACCACAAGATAGGTATGGGTGAAAAGATCCATCATAGAAACCAAACCTAAACAGATTTGGATACCCAATCTAACCACGCCAATGGAAATACCACCACCCAAATAGCAACATCCAACAATATCTCAACAACCTCGTTGCAGCTATGCTTGGAAATGGTAGCCCAAATAAAACGCAAACAATCAAGCTCATTGACCCGCATATCTGGATTCCAAAGCGCAAACGAGCCAACCAACCTCAACCCACCAAGACAAATTGGCAATGGAGACCAAAGCAACCAACTCAATAATTAGCTCATCAATCTCCACAACTTGAGTAAAAGTGGATACCCTTAAAAACGCAAACCATGGAAATCAAGCCAGCAATACTCAACAAACCAACAATCAAAATAAGAGCGCATCATCTTCAAATCCTTTTTTTCGGACCATGTAGTATAGATGGAACCTTGGTAGTAAATGCTACTGAACAATCTGTTAAGTATCCGCATCTTGCATAACATCTTGTTACCCCATGCATCTCTTCCATTGGCATAATATAGGAATGCATTACACAGCCTTGCATAGACACGATGTTTGTGCCTATGCACATTGCAGAAACCTTAATCTGGGATGATTTAGAATGGGAAGGGGGGAGTCGCATTAGCTGCATCAGCCTATTGAAAGATCTTGAGTTGCAAGATGATGAAAATTCATGTGTGTAGTGTATAAAGTGTGTGTTTTTGCTTTATTTTTTGCTTTTATCAGGTTTTATCTTTTATCAGCAGGCATACTAATGATCCGTATTGACAAATGTTTGACAAACATGATGCCTAGAGTGAGAGTATGTATATATGAGTGTGTGGAATAATTTTGGCTAATTTTTGTCCAATTAGTAGTAAGTTTTAGTACTTTTCTTTGAATTAAAATAGCTAATAAGGATAAAAATTAATAAAATTACCCAAGAAAGCCAAAATTGAGTTTTGAAAGCAAATGTTGGATCAACAAAGCAAGATATTCAAGCATGTCAACTTTGGAAGGATTTGGTAAGTCAAAATTTTGGGTAACTTATGATGGATTAAATTTACAAAATTTAGGGCAATCAATGACCAAAAGTCCAAATGATGAGCCTTCTGAGCCACAAGTGATATGCCATGGGCAATTAGGTTAAGAAAGGTAAGTATGCACTTGGGACTCTAAATAAGTCGAGCACATATACGCAAATAAGGGCAAAGTAAGCCTCATTTTCACTTGCTAGAGCCAAGGAGCAAGAGAGAGAGAGAGAGAGAGAGAGAGAGAGAGAGAGAGAGAGAGAGAGAGAGAGAGAGAGAGATTGATTTATCATCCACTGAGGTCAGATATGACCTATGGGACCAAAAAAAAAGGACAACGATTCCTTCGAGTGAAGGCGTGGGATACAAATCAGTGAAGGTCTGAGGGACCATCGATAGGATAAATAAAATAGTTCAAAACTAAGGGAAACGAAAAACTAAGAGGGGTCAAGGGATAGAGGCATCATTTTAGGAGTCCGAAACTCTTGGATGACCGCTTTACCACCCCAGTAGACCGCCCATTTTCCTTGCTTGCAGGCTTCGTGTATCTTCTTGAGCTCGCTTGCTTTGACTTTCAGTTGGTTGGTAGTCAATTCCTCTGCTATCCAAATCTTGGTTCCCTTCAGGAGGTAGGATTTGTGTAATAGCGTATATATGTTACACATGTATGTGTATAAGTACATGTAAATGCACATTTACATGCATGGATGCATATGTAGGTGCTTATGTGATATTTGTATTTTGTATGTGGTGTATTGTTTAATACGTAAAGGATTATGTTTTGGATGTATCTTACCATCTTTTCTTCCAATCTAGACAAAGCTTACAAAAGCTTACTAAACATGATTTATGAGTAAAAAGCACCACATCATTAGAAGCATTAATACCTTTAATTATCATAAACAAAAAGTAAATTGAGTTTTAAGTTATAATAACTAAGCTTAATGTATACAATTAAAAATCTTTTTAATAACTATTTTATAGACACTATTCAATCAATACATTAAACTAAATAAATCATAATTAGCTCGACTATACAAGAGCTGAGATAATTATGCTTCATAAAGAGTACAAAGAATTTACTTATATATCAATAGAAATTAATTCTATATATTAAAATAAGTTTAATGTTTAAAACCAAAAGTGGTTGGCTCTTTTATTATTTGTGTACTAATGATATGCACAGATAAGTGCAACTCCACTATCCAAATTCAATAAATATCAACTAAACAATATCGCATACACAACTATCTTCACAAAAGGTAATCATCCAAAATTACCTACATAACAAATAAATGTTGGAAATAGGGTTACAGGGAAACACACACACCTTGGAGAAGATGAATAAGCTCAATGCACACAACAGAGAGTATATTTCTTAGTACACAAATGAAAGATAAGTTAGCCCTAGAAAGATGGGCATATATACAATGCACGGAGGAAAAAATATCCTAGTGAGAGAGAAAATACCCCGGAATTCCTAAGTGTGTTCAAATAAATCACTACCACATGTATATGGTAACAAATCCCCCCTTGGAGTGATGCCGTGAACAAGAGTTGTCACATAGTGTATAGGGAAGTGCCATGCCTTGAGTGTACAATCAATCCATAAAGGGAAGCAAGCCCAAATCTTTGCGAAAAGCTAGAAAATTCTCAAGAGACAATACCTTTGTGAACAAATTTGCAAGGTTGTCCCGTGTTGGCACATAAGCCAAGCTGATCTCTCCTATTGAGAGTCTCGCTCTTATAAAGTAACAATGCACCTCAATGTGCTTTGTGCAAACATGAAAAACTAGGTTCCTTGCAACTTCCAATGCTCTTTGACTGTCAATGATAGATGATGTTGGCAGTGTCATGTCCAACACCCAAATAAGCCATATGGAATCTGAGCCATACACACTCAATTGTAATTGTGAGAACTACCCTATACTCAACCTCACAGCTGGAAGTGTCCGTAGTAGGTTGCTTCTTGCTCAACCATGAAATGCATGAATTTCCAAGCATGACAAAAACCACGTGGACACTCATGCGTCATAACAACCAACCCAATTTGAGTTTGAAAAAGCATGTAAAAATTGCAACAATGATCCCCTCTTGGGATAAAACAACCCAAGATGTAAAGTGCCATTCAAGTAGACAACTTGCCAATTCTTACACCCTGAGCTATGCATAAATCTGTTGACTTGTGAGATTGAAAACTATATATCGGGCCTCGTATTGCATACATAAATTGGTAAAGAGTGACATTAGTAGGATCACCAGTATCATGAAGACTTAACTTCAAACTTGTTTCCATGGGAGTAGCAATAGGCTTTCAATCCTCAAGTCCAAACTTACATAGCAATGTCTCTATGTAGCGTGTTTGACACAAGGCAATACCACCATCACACTGCTTAAACTATACGCCCAAGTAATGATGCAAAATCCCAAAGTCTTTATTCTTGAAAGTAGCATTCAAATCAGCCTTTAATTTAAAATTATCTGTCTCATTGAAGACAATAATCAAAAAATCATCAACATATAGAACAACGATGAGAAATACATCACCCTCATGTTTTACATATAAAGTGCTTTCTGTTGGAATGTTTCAAAAGCCTCTTTAACCAAATGCGTGTCAGCTTTTCTCATACCAAGCACAAGGAGACTGCTTCAACCCATACAAAGCTTTCTTATATTTGCACACTTTTATCTTTTCTTGACAAAACTGTGAGGTTGCATTACGTAAACTTCCTCGAATATATCACCATTCAAGAAAGCAGTAGAAATGTGTGATTGATGTACATCCCATCCAAAATGAGCTTCCAATGCACATACAGAATGAACAATATTTAAACAGCAAGTGGGATCAAAAGTCTCTTCATAATCTATGCCTTTCTGCAGTGCATAACCTTTTGCAACAAGTTGATCCTTGTAGTGATCTATCTCACCATTTGGCTTACGTTTCAACTTGTAAACCCACTTTGTACCAATGGCCTTTTTTCCAGGAAGATAATCACATACAGTCCACGTATCATTTTCTATAAGGGGATCATATTCTAATTGCATGGCAGACATCCAATTTTTTGAATTCTATGCTTCATCAAAAGATAGAGGTTCCTTCACATTACATAAACTAGAAACATCCAAAGCATAACAATCTGATGCATAAGATGCATGACAAAAACCTGAATGAGTATGACTAGACAAAGGTGCATCCAATTTACTATCACGCAAAGTATGCACTAGCCATTTTGGCATACCTATAGCTTGCTCATTCTTAGTTCTTTCCACATCATTAAGTACATCATGTACATCGGCATCAGTAATAGGCTAATCTATATCATTTTTAGAAACCACTGGATAGGTTGTACATTTGCCTCATCCGGAATTACATTCAATTTTTCACTATTAAAAAGAGAAAAAAAACTATCGTAAATGTCCTGTGAGCTTACATTATTGTCTCTAGTACATGACAACAAAGGTTGAACAAAATCTTCCACAAACACAAAATCTTGTGAAACCAAGATACATTTCACATGGGGATAGTATAACATGTAACCTTTGCTTTCAATAATATAACCAACAAAATGTACTTAACAGCCCCATGTGCTCAATATATGGATTTCTATCATGCCATGCTTCATAAGAAGTCATATATTGCAAAGCTTTTGTAGGATACTTGTTAAGTACATAAGTAGCACACATGATAGCTTTGAGCCAAAACAATGGGGCAAAGCTTGACTCTTGACCATACATAGTGCCATCTCGATAAGCGATCTATTTTTTCTTTTAGCAATACCATTTTTCTTAGGTGTATATGGCACTGTACATTGGTGTTTATTCCATGACTAGCCAGAAATGCATTAAACTCATGAGACTTATACTCCCTCCCTTGATCTGAATGGAGGGTGCCCATAGTACATTTAGAGACATTTTCAGCCATAGCTAGAAATTGCTTGAAGCACATAAACACTTCAGACATAGCTTTAAGCGGATACACCCATGCATGATTGGAGTATCATATGAAAGTCACAAAGTATAGATACTTGCCTAAGGATAGAGTTTGCATAGGCCCACAAACATCACTATGCACAAGTTGCAATCTGTATGTAGCCCTAATGAACCATCCTTTGGAAAGTTTGAACACTACATCTTACCCAAAATATAGCCTTCACAAATATGCTTCACATGTGCTTCAAAAGGCGACAAAGAAGCAACCATGTTAAATTTTTGCAAACGTAGCAAACTAGCAAAATTCAGATGCCCAAAACGTGCATGCCAAAGTTTTGCATCTACAATAGCCTTTGAATCCACAACTACATTTGCAAAATTCTACCCACATGTGTCATACAAGTGAGCTTAAATAGACCATGACACAACATGCCAGATCTTTTAGATGCTATGAAATCAGTCACAAGGGAAATTCTATCTCTGAATAGATGAGGTCCTTGTAGGTAAGCTTATGCCCTTATTGCTTGATAAATGCCTTGTCATTATCAATAGCTTTTGTCTTCTGTAGTAGGTTGTGGCTTCCTCATGGTAGATAAAGTGTCTGGCATATAGTGATCTTCACCCTTATTGTAGCCCCATCTTTGTCTGTCAGTGTGGATTCTCCGTTGTACTGAATAGGCTCATGAGCTTGTGTGCTCTTTCGAAGTTCATGCTCCATGGAGGTATCCTAAAAAACCTATAAAGCTAGAGGTACCTTGCACTATCCAAGACTTCAGGTTTTTGATGCAACATCTTGAGCTCCTTCAAGAAAATTGTTTCTTTGACCTTTGTACCATCGTCTGCTTGGAACTTGCGTATAAAGATGTTTTTTGGTATTTGTGCAAGCTCTTCATTGGTTACATGTGCTCTCTTCCTGGATGAGATGTCTTAATCTCATATGGTGCTGCCTCCCACTTCTTGTGGGCTCGTCTATGCGGCGTCTTGCTACCAAAATTTTAGTTGATTAGGACCCAAAATTTGATTTAAAATTTGTCAAAAAGTCAAAGTAATGCAAACTTGACCATAAAATGAAAAAAAGAACACAAATTGAGCAAAACAATTCCAAATTTGACAAAATTTTACCAGTGTGACTAGGACAACTACATGCACTAGGTCAAACTAATTTAGGTCAATTCTGAGTCAAAGGTACATAGATCCCGATCCAACTTGGAACACATTTTGCAGTGTTGTCTTCACCACCTAATTTAACATACTTAAGAGATGCTATGGGTGAAACTTTTGTGATTGGATCATTAATTTGGGTTCTAAGACAAAATTTGAAAATTTTCCTTAGACTTAGGGACTTTTGGCATTTTCACAAGAGTTTTGATGTTCCAATGTCTTGAAACTTTAGGGCTAGGTTTTAAATGACATGTGGGATCTAATGCTTGGTTCAAATCCTGAGATGTGAAAATGGTACATGGGTCACGATCCATGTTTGGTCATTTTTGGCGCCACTATCGGGAACAGCCTTGCAGTAAGCTTGAGGAACACTCAATGCTACCTCTGGAAGCCTTTCTTTCATCTGTTTTTTGTTTTTTGTTGAGTTCTATGAGAACTGTTAAGTGGCTACAATGGGCAGATTAGCAAGTCTTTTCAAATTTTGTTAGTGGCTGTAAGCTCTATTAGTGCTACATTGTACTGGTTTTTGTTGATTTTGCAAGATCTGTAAGGTGCAAGTGTTAGTAGATCTGTTAGTGAGTGTAGACAGTGAGAAGTAGAGTAGATAGTGAGTAGTAGAGTTGCCTGTCTACGAGTGTGCAATTCTGTGTTAGACGCTTGGGAATATTGAGGCCAAAAAGATTTAAAAAAACCTTATCCTAAAAGGAAGGATTGGGATCCTTCCCCAAGCCCAAGCCCAGGCCTCAGTCCTCAGTCTTATGATATACTATACACACCACTTTATATATAAAGACTAGGACCTCAAGTGAAGAGAGGGCATGTGTGACAAGTTCCTCAAGTCCTCCACCATCCCCTTCAACACTCACCCTTTGGACTTACTAATTCTAGGCCTCTCCCCACCTAGGAAAAAACTAGTTTTAGGAGTCCAATGGTTGTACGTAATTGAATCGGGGGCTATAAAGCACGGCACGTACCCTAGCCAAGACGCTCATTTGGAGCAATCACACGCCATATTCCGTGGCTTGGTTAAAAAAGGAACCAAAAATACAAAAAAAATTGGTTTGTAAACACCAAAAAAACTAGGTGAGTGATCTTCACGGGCATTCACCAACACCTCTAGGGTGTTGAGGTCACATGCACCTACACTTTGGTCATGTGCTAGAGGACGAGCACATCAAGAGGGTCTCTGTTTATGTGGGCACTCATTATTCCTCTACCTTAGGCTCTAGGTCCTCAGCGAGAACCCAAGGTAGTACCACTTAGGTCCAACATATTGCGTCTAGTGACTCTTCCTCTGAATACGATGTCATGGAGGGTTACTCGAAGCCTAATCCTGAAGCTCAAGCCAAGACATGCATGCCATGGGTCCACAAACTAGGCCGAGAATGCTCAGCCGCTTGAAGGAAACCTTTAGTAGAGCCACTCGCTCCGAACATGGAGCTAATGATGTAAATGAGGGGGGTGGGAAAGTAAATTCAACATTCATGACCAACATAGATTCCATGCTCCTGGAGAGTGTACACGTCAATAATCCATTTACCATACCCCCTAACTCTTCAGAGCTATTCCCCTCCGAGGTTATATTACCTGATGGTAGAAGCCTTGCCAAAGTGAAAGAGGTTGAGCGGTATATCTAGGGAAAAGGAAATCGAGAGCTTACGCACAACAAATCGATGAAGAGAGTTAAAAGTGAAAGCCCGTATGTCAATATCCCTACGAGGAGAGCAATCAAGTGCTCTTGAATTAGCGACCACTAAGGGTCAACCCATAGAGAGCCACATTGCATGTAGTTCAAAGGACACCCCTAGCACCTTTATCCTAGATGGAGCATTCCTAAATGAGAACTGGGAGTACGAACTACAAACAAACATTCTAACCAACCTATACACATGTCACACCTATCACGTGGGTTGGTTAGATGTCCTATAATCCACAACTGGTGCTACTAGTGTAGACGATCAACTACAAAGAGTTTGTGAGGTCATCCATAGGGTTATTGAGCTAGAGAGACAGAACAAGGGGATCCACATGCCTTCAACGGGTCTCATGAGATTCTTGGATACATGGAAGGCTAAACAACCAACTTTATCACAAATAGAGACTCCCTCGGTAAGTCCGATGGATCCTCCATATGTTGTTTTGCTAGGGGTCTCATTGCAATCTGAGCCCACAAGTGATAGCTTTACCTTTCCAAGTCTAGATCGTCTTTCCCTTGATAACACCACAACTACCATGCCTACCCCAGTGATGGGCATGCCAAGAAACATGCAATGGACCTCTTTTGTTAGTAAAGAACCGCTACATGGTAGCTCAATACCTGCAACATTACCTACAAGTGTGTACCAATCATATACACCTATGGGTCCTCGTACTCATGTACCTCCTACCCCTCCCATTGTTTCAACAACCTATGCTCCACAACCACAACATCCAAGCTCTTATTTCAATGGGACCGTAACGGCTATCATTATCATGTCACATCCAAAGTCTGCTATGCCTAGGGCCACACTTATGAACTTTGGGCCGCCACATGGAAGAACACTGTACCAAACTTGGAACCCAAGGTCTTCCTATGCGCCAAGCCCAATGCCAATAACTACTCCACATGTAGTCTTTGGAGCGCCTTCACCCACAGTGTGCCTACTCACTTAGGTGACTTTGCAACATTTTCTCGTCAATCTATTGCTAAGAATATGAGTAACACACCTAATAGGGAGCCTAGAAGTAAGGCAGTACAAATAGACAAGCTCACATAAAAATTTAGTGGAGACGGGGATGTGAGAAAGCATATCAAAGTTTTTGTAGGAGAACACAATGACCTACATAAGAGTAATGCTTTAAGCCTAACCTTATGTGGGAAGGCTGGGGATTGGTATAGAACCATAAGGTGGAAGAAAAAACTATTTACCCTACTCTTAGGAGACTGTTCTTGAAAGAATACATACAAGAGGGAGTGCTTTGGGGTGTAACATCTCAGCTCCAGAAAGCCCAACAAGAGGAATGAGAGTCCATGAGAGACTTTATTAGTCACTTGAAGCATTTGAACTCTTGTTATAATCCAAATGAGCACAATGGCCAAGTCATTAGAGGTATCACCACTTGGGAAGCATTCACCACTAATGCAATCCAATTGGAGGATAATTTAACGATTCAAGGAGAAAGAGTTTTTGTTGAGTCTAAATCTACTAGCTTGCAAGCATCAGGCCATCATCCAATGACCCTAAAGCCTATTGCTAAGGAGCCAAAGATATCTGAGATGACTTCAGCAGATCTGAACAAGGCCATTCAAGAGAGTCTTAGAGACGATGGTGCTCCACAAAACAACCATATGTATCCAAGAAGGGAGCAACAATGGTGCTCAATTTGATATGGTCCACATAGTACCAGTGAATGCCCTACTTTTAGAGTAAAATTTAATGGGAATTGCAATGCCCGTGGGAGGTATGGTCATCAAGCTAAGGATTGCATAGTATTTAAGTGTGCAATGGCTAATAGACCAACCTTAGCATGGACAGCCACACCTCATGTACCTGCATTGATGGCGGCCCCATCTCTTGAACAAATGTCACAACACATGGTCCCTAGGTCCCAAAATTTTGTTCAAACAACACCCTTACCACCTCCAGTGTTAGGACCACAACCACTACAACTGAGAATCACTTCTATGAATCAAGTGGGTTGTGAGTCATCTATTGTTGGTTTGGAAGGATGTGAGGAAGATATAGACCCTAATATTGCCTATGGGATTGATGCACTTGAAGAAAGTCTACAATACTACATGGAGGACTATTGGGGACAAGTCAAACATGTCTATCAAGTAGCTGCTCTTGCTGCAAGAGGCCAAAATATCAATTACATTGCCAAGAGACCACCTCTTAGTGTGGAGGTCCACATCGTGTAGCCGAGTGTCCTATTAGGCTACAAAAGAATTCTACACTAATGCAAACCAATCAAGCGAGCACGTATACAATGCCGATACTCATGTGTAATCAATGTGGCATAAGATCATATGATTGCCCAATGTCCGAATAATCCAAATGCACCAAAGATCACGCCATTAAACTTGATTGAGGCTACCCAGGAGCCATCACAAAGTACACATGTGGTACCAATTAATGTACTCACATGATCGATGCTCCAAAAACAAAATTATATTCTTGAAGAAAGAGACACGACATCGATTTCTCAATCTCAAAAGAAGAAGAAAACACGAAGGAAGAGATCGCAAAAAGCATCAAAGTCAGACCCCAGTTCAAAGACCAACATAGGGGCTGGTGATGACCCCATATATATGAACGACGCTGAAGAGGAGTTTAATTCAGGTAAAACCATGGAGGCCAAAATGACCACTAGGAAAGGAACCAACAAAGAAGATTGTCATGAGCCACAATGGCCCCTAGACCCAAGAAGAAGATAGGAACTTACCCAAACCCTACAGAGGAGATCGAGCGAGTCAAGCAATTAAGGAGTTCGGTAGAAGAGACCTACAGGGGTTTAGATCCAGCACCTAGGAAAATCCAAATTACAGACACAGTGTTCCCTAAGCAACAACAACCTCACAAAGTCCATAGACCCCTAGCCATACCTAGTGTCATCCAAGAAGAAAGTGACTCAAAGTCATGGGAAGGTGGGCGTACTCACTTGCACTTAGATCCACAACCCAACCTAGATGAGAACTTTGTTGTAGAAATACCTTTAACAAGTTGGGACAATACTTTGAGGGCGATGAATCCAATGCGACCATACCAATCACTACCAAGGGATTAACTGTGAAGGGAATCCTTGATGGTGGCATTGGGATTAGCATTGTGACTAAATTTTTTTGGGAAACTATGGGAAGACCTCACCTTGGGACCACAACCATAGTAGTAAAGATGGCCAATGGGACTATTGTTAAACCTATTGGGATGCTAGAAGATCTCAAGATCAAAATCTCTAGACACAAAAAAAGAAATACCTTCATTGTTATGAAATTCTCCAAGCACACTATGCCATCTGAGATGATCTTAGGATGTCCTTTCATGAGGGAAGCAAAAATGGTGTTGTTGGGGTATAAAGCCCAATGTGGTCGCCCAGTTAAGTGGGCGGGCCGCCAGGTATGTACACATATTCTTTTGTAAAAACCTAATAAGAAATCACTATGCTCTACACATTACAGTATAGAAAGTTCACCATATCGTCGTGCTCTTCTTCTCACACACTCTCTCGCGTCGCACTTCCGCTCGTACTCCTTCAACTGGTATCAGAGCTCAGATCGAGGCTCGGGGCAGCACTGCAGGAGGCTAGAGTCACCAACTCAGATTGGAGTGAAATGTGACAGGCGAGGACACGGCCCCAAATCTCGTGGGTGTACCCGAAGGACTCGGTGTTGTCAGAATTTCATTCTGAGGTCATCTCCGCCATGGTTCGGCTTCGACAAAGGTCTGCGCAGGCCATTTTTGACTACGTGGTCTCCACGGGTGCAGATCCGACTCTGCAAATTTGGGGTTTTCGGCCTACGACTGCAGGTGCTGAGGATATCGACACTCCTAGAGTGCTGATTTGTGGTTGTCTACACATCGAAGGACGGCTCACAGTTCTTGGAGACGTGTCACATACGACACGGGCGCATCTACACACAGACTGTAGGCGACATCCACTAGTTCATCAGGTAGCTTGTGTTTGCTGCTTGATATTCCAGATTTCACCCTGACATTGCAGGTACTTCCACATGGGATGTATTGTCAGAGATGATGTATGTCTGTTGAGGGTTTGCTGGTTGTGAGTCACGCAGCAAACAACCGCCGCAGCGTTTACAGCATACAGTGGGAAATTTGTGGATGTATGACTTTGTGGGAAGTCTATGTATTTTCAGATTTACTGCAGCCTTTGTTGAGGGTCGAGTGAGGTTTTATTGAGCTGGGGGATTCTCGAATGTTGAGATCCTTTCGGTGATACAGGTCTTGGAGCGATCCCTCGAGCACCCTTAGATAGGCAGCTAGGATGTATTGACTGTGAGTTAGACAGTTGGGATTGCATCTTTGCTTTACTGCGGTTGAGGCATTGTCGCAGTCTATGCTTACAGGACAGTGAGAGACAGTACAGGTGCAGGACAGCTTTACCCGCAGCTTACAGTGTCAGAGAGACAATGTTTTTTGAGCTGTTTTTTGGTCTGTTTTTGAGTACACCATAGCCATTTTACAAAGGAGACTCTGCCGAAATTTATGCAGAATCTGAAGCTTTCTTGGTTCATTTGACAGGTTGATATTGGTTCAGAGGTCAATTTACAGGGGAAACTCTACCGAATTTTTCCCAGGAAAGTAAACCAATGTGAAGCGTAGCTATGGCTGGATCACAGGACACTGCTCTTTACAATATCAAGAAGCTGGATGGAACCAATTTCCCATTGTGGAAGCAGCAGATTTGGCACGTGTTGGTACAAAAGAAGCAGATAAAACCTATAAAGCTCAAGGGGATAAAACCAGAAGATATGGACGAAGATGAATGGAGCGAAATGGATGAATTGGCTTTTTCAACCATTATGCTGACTTTGGCAGAAAGCGTTTACTTCAATGTAGTAGACGAGATGTCGGCTTATCAAGCATGGTTAAAGCTGAGTGATCTTTATGAGAAGCAGAGTGCAGCTTCACAGGTATACTGGCTTAAGAAGCTTGTTGACTTGAAGATGAAAGAAGGGACACCTATGTCCAATCATCTGAATGAATTCAACACAATCTATAGTCAGTTGTCAGCTCAAGGTGTCAAGTTTGATGAACCTGTTAGAGCTATGTTCCTGTTGATCACATTGCCGGAAAGTTGGGACACTTTTCGCACAGCTTTGAGTAATTCTGCACCTCCAGATAGTTTGAACATAGCAGGTGTAGAAGGAAGTCTGCTTACTGAAGAAACCAATAGAAAGACAATGGACAAAGGCAAAGGAACAGCCTTAGTTGTCAGGGGAAGGACCAAAGACAAGTACAAAGGTGGAAAGAGGAATCAGTCTCGTAGCAAGTCCCGCAGTGCTAAAGGCAAGAGTGACATAGAATGCTACCATTGTGGCAAGAAGGGTCACATGAAAAGAGACTGCAGAGAATGGAAAGCAGAAAAAGGCAAAGAGAAAGCTGAAGACCATGGTGAGAAGAACAAGTCCTCAGTGAAGATTCAAGAAATAAATGTGACAAACACTGTTGCAGAGGATGACAGTCTAGTGTCAGGAGACATCTACTTCTTGAAGAATACAATGGACTCAGCTCTTCTTACAACATCTGATGGAAATGCATTGAGTGACTGGATTATAGACCGAGGGGCATCACTTCATGTGTCTCCAAAGAAGGAGTGGTTTACCTCTTATGTGACCACTAAAGATCATGTTCGGCTAGGCAATGGGCAGACATGTGAGATCTAAGGTGTTGGAGATGTTCAATTGAAGTTTCAGAATGGCTCTTCTTTCACGCTGAAGAATGTAAGACATGTTCCCGCAATTACAAAGAGCTTGATCAGCACAGGTTTACTTGATGATGCTGGCTACGTCACCACTTTTGGACAGAACATGTGGAAGATATCCAAGGGTTCTATGACAATAGCACATGGAGTAAAGTCTGGAGGACTTTACATGATTTATGTATCAAATGTCTCTAAAAATGTAATCAATGTAACCGAGCAGCCGAACGTTTCTTTGTGGCATAGCCGGTTAGGACATATGTTCAAGAAGGGAATGGAAATCTTGTCTCGTTATGGTTATTTGCCTGGCTTTTCATTTAATGATTTTGAATTCTGTGAACATTGTCTGTATGGTAAGCAAACACAGTAGCCACATAAGCATAGAAGCAATAGAAGAGATACACAGTTGGCACTTGTTCATAGTGATTTGTGTGGACCTATGGCTAACCTATCTCTAGGGGGAGCTTCTTACTTTATGACATTTATAGATGATTACTCCAGGAAAGTATGGGTTTACTTTCTCAACCACAAGGATGAAGCGTTGAGTGTTTTCAAAACGTTTGTGACACTTGTGGAGAATCAGAGTGGCAAGAAGCTTAAATGCTTACGCACTGACAATGGTGGAGAGTATGTTTCAAAGGCCTTTCAGGACTTTTGTGAGTCAAAAGGTATAAAACGTGAACTTACTGCTCCTTACAATCCTCCTCAAAATGGTGTTGCTGAGAGGATGAATAGGACCATACAAGAGAAGGTCAGAAGTATGTTGCCTAATGCACAGCTGCCAAATGGGTTTTGGGCTAAAGCTGTATCAACAGCTGTTCATCTTGTAAATAGATCTCCTAGCAAGGTTTTGCAGAAGGATTCAGTGCCAGAGATGGTATGGTCAGGCAAAATGCCCCCATACAAGCATCTCAGAGTCTTTGGCTGTGAGGCATATACTCACGTTCCAAAGGAATTTAGGAACAAACTTGAGCCAAAGAGTAGAAAGTGCATCTTTCTAGGCTATGGTAATTCTGGTGAGATGGGGTACAGACTTTGGGATCCCGAATCCAGAAAGGTTGTCCGCAACAATGATGTTCACTTTAATGAATCCAAATATCATTCTAAACCAGAGAGGGTTGAGGAGATTAGAAGAGTTGTCTTCCAAGAAGATGGACCTGCACGTGCAAGACAAAATGTCAGGGCTCAAGAGGAGCAAGGACAATATAGAGTGGAACCACAGGTTGTGGCTGAGCCTGAGCCACCTATTGTGCGTAGATCTGGACGTGTCACACGACCTCCTGCTAGGTTTGTTCCATCTATGAACTATGTCATGTTGACTAATTGCAATGAGCCTTCATGTTACAAGGAAGCAGTGCAAATGAAGGACTCTGGGAATTGGAAATTGGCCATGCAATCAGAGATGAAATCTCTGCATAAAAACCAGACATGGAAGCTAGTTAAATTACCACGGGGCAAAAAGGCTCTACCTTGTAAATGGGTTTACAGGTATAAGATCACCGCTCATGATAGTCAGCCAAAGTACAAAGCAAGGCTTGTTGCCAAGGGATTTAAGCAAGAACAAGGCATTGACTTTGAGGAAGTCTTCTCTCCGGTGGTCAAGATGACTACATTGAGATGCTTTCTTGCATTGGTTGCCATATTAGATTTGGTGTTGCACCAAATGTATGTCAAGACAACGTTCTTGCATGGTGATTTAGATGTGGAAATTTATATGCAGCTGCCAGAAGGGTTTGTTGAGAAAGGCAAGGAAGATTGGGTATGCCAGTTTTTAAAGAGTCTTTATGGCTTAAAACAATCACCGAGGGCATGGTACCATAAATTCCACAAGTTTATGCTTTCTCAAGGATACAAACATAGTGAGTTCGATCACTGTCTATATACAAAGAAGGCTAAGGATGGTAGTTGGCTAATCCTTATTTTGTATGTGGATGACATGTTGATTGTTGGCAAGCACTTGGAAGAAATTTCAGCTTTGAAGTCAAAGATGGCAAAATCGTTTGACATGAAAGACATGGGTGAGGCAAGTCATATACTTGGTATGCGCATTGAGAGAGACAGATCAAAGAAGTTGATTTGGTTATCTCAAACAGAGTATATTGACAAGGTTTTGCAACGTTTCAATATGGATAAGGGAAAGGCACCGAGTGTTCCATTGCCACCATATGTGAAACTTAGCAAACAAGATTGTTCTGTGTCTGAGGAAGAACAGGCTGAAATGGATAAGATTCCATATGCGTCTGCAGTGGGTAGTTTGATGTATGCAATGATTGCTACTCGCCCAGACATTGCATTTGCAGTGGGAGTATTAAGTCGATACATGTCAAACCCAGGCGAGAAACATTGGGAGGCAGTGAAAGGAATATTGAGATACCTGAAAGCTACCAAGAGTATGCGTATATGCTATGGGAGTCACGAGCTAAGTGTAAAGGGTTTTACAGACTCAGATTCTTCAGGTGACTTAGACAACCAAAGGTCTACGTCAGGATATGTCTTTACATTGGCTGGTGGAGCAGTATCATGGCGTTCTAGATTACAAGATTGTGTTACTCTGTCTACTACAGAGGTTGAATATGTTGCAGCATCAGAGGCATGCAAAGAATCAATTTGGCTTAATCGACTAGTAACAGATTTGGGAATCAAAGAAGAGATGCCTGTGTTATATTGTGATAGTCAAAGTGCTATACAATTGGCTCGCAATCCAGTTTATCACTCAAAGACAAAGCATGTGGATGTGAAGTATCATTTCATCAGGGAGATGCTCGAGGATAAGCAACTTCAGCTTGTCAAAGTTCACACCACAGAAAATCCTGCTGATCTACTTACAAAAGGACTTCCCTCAGAGAGCTTTGCGCATTTTCGCAAGCAGTTAGGTGTAGGGTAGTACATCACTTCTCTACATCTCTTGTATATTAGCTTGTATAGTAGCTTCTCTCACACTTAAAGTACCACATTGGACTTTAAGTGGGAGGTTGTTGGGGTATAAAGCCCAATGTGGTCGCCCAAGTAAGTGGGCGGGCCGCCAGGTATGTACACATATTCTTTTGTAAAAACCTAATAAGAACTCACTATGCTCTACACATTACAGTAGAGCGAGTTCACCATATCGTCGTGCTCTTCTTCTCACACTCTCTCTCGCGTCGCACTTCCGCTCGTACTCCTTTAGGTGCATGACTGGTCTAAAAACCATGCCTACTTGCAGTTCCAAGATTCTATCATTCGAGTGGATCTTGTAACTAGTCGAGCACATCCTCTAGGAAATAGATTTATAATTTATCATAGATCTGACATCACAGTTCACTCGGCCCCATTGCAGTATTGTTACATGTAAAGTGACATTGATGTTAGGAAAGATATTCCTTATATGGATGTTCTAACTGGGATGAGTGAGTCTGACAATGTGGATTGGGTCCACCTAGCAGCAACCATAGACACTTGGGGAAATAGGGGGACGACTTGGGTAACACCACCTGAGGGGGATGAAATGTCACAACTCGTACCCTTAAATATGCTAGAAGCAATGCATATAGAATTTTATGACCTACAAGATGAAGGCTTGACTGACATTAGAACCAGTACTGTCTCACAAGACTATAGCCCACACGATTCGAAGTCAGAATCATCAATTGAAATTGACTCTGAGGACAAAGAATATAAGTTAAATCTCAGTGTAAATGTGGGGACAAACCATTCAGGGCCCAGTAGTACTCTAGATGACAATCTATCCAGGAGAGCAGAAGACACCAATAGCAAATCATCTAGTGACTCTTCACTAGAGATCATCCGTAATCAAAAATTAGACAACAAGAGTAAGAGATATAGGAGGCGACGATATCGAGCAAATGTGCATGCTAGAATAAATAAAAAGAAATTTGCCACAGAATGGCTTAAGTATATAGGGGCACGTGATGCTCATCGAAAGCTGGTAGATAACTGGGGTGAATACCTTCAAAGCGTTATGTAGTGTATTCCACAACCGATTGACATCGCACAACTAGAGGCTACAGAGAAGCCAAAGTTGAGCCGTACCAAAAGGGGACGACAAAATAAAGAGTTAACTCAACAACAAAAGGAAGCGGAAGAGAAATCACAGTCCATAGAACAACAAGACCCCACAGACTTACACCTCGCACCCGATCATTTCACATCCTACACCACGGAGGAGTGTAAGGTTGTGTATACAAAGGCTCAAAGAAAACATATCAATGGAAACAATGGAGTGTACAAAAGCTCAAAGAAAACCTATCGATGGAATCAATGGAGTCTATGAAGATCCAATAGTGATAGTTGAGGAAATAGAGTGAGCAGACCCAGAAGAAGAGTCCAAACCTGTTTTGATTGCCCAAGATCTGACAGAGATTGAGGAGTATGTACTTAAAGAACTTCTCAAGGAATTCAAGGATATATTTGCTTGGACATATCATGATAAAAAAGGTGTTCCACCTTCCGTGGTGCAACACACAATCCCGATGAATAGCATGGCAAAACCAGTCCAGCAACAACCCTACCCAATGAATCCTATGTATGCAAAGGTTGTTCAAGAAGAGATTGAAAAGCTTGTCAGATGCGGATTCATATACCCCATTGAGCACTCAGAATGGGTGTCTCCAATAGTGATTGTGCTGAAAAAGAATGGGAAACTGAGAGTGTGTGTGGATCTCAAGAAGTTCAATGCCGCGACTAGGAGGGACCATTACCCCTTGCCATATTCAGAACATGTGCTTGAAAGAGTTGCAGGAAAGGAAGCTTATAGCTTTTTAGATGGGTATTCTGGATACAATCAAATCACAATTGCAATAGAGGACCAAGCTAAAATGTCTTTTATAACCGAATTCGGAGTGTTTGCATTTTGTGTTATGGCTTTTGGCTTAACCAATGCTCTTGCTACCTTCCAAAGATTAATAAACACCGCTTTTAGAGAATATTTGAGGGAGTTCTGTGAAGCTTTCTTAGATGAACTTTGTGTTTGTTATTCTTTGAAAGAAAATCTATCATGTTTACAGAAAGTGTTTGAGAAGTGCAGATTGTATCGCATCTCCTTAAACCCTTTCAAATGTTGATTTTGGGTTAAACATGGAGTCATTTTAGGGCATATAGTGTCCAAAAATGGTATTTCCACAGATGAGGGAAAAATTAAAGCCATTGCTGAATTGCCACCACCTACAAACTATAAAGGAGTTCAAAGGTTCATGGGCCATGTTGGTTATTACCGACGGTTTATTTTAAACTTTATCAAAGATAGGTCGTCCTTTGTACAAGCTTCTTATTGAGTTCCATTGGACCGCGGAGTGTGACCATGCTTATGAGTCATTGAAAAAGACCTTGACAAGCGCTCCCATTCTACGAGTACCCGATTGGAATGTAATTTTCCATGTGCATATTGATGCATCAAACTTTGCTATTGGGTGTGTTCTAGCTCAACTAGGAGAACATAAATTGGACTACCCCATTAGCTTTGCAAGTCTTCAATTGAATGATGCTGAGAGAAACTACACGACTACAGAGCGGGAAGGTTTAGCTATGATTTACGCAGTGAAGAAATTTTGCTACTACCTCCTTGCCAACAAGTTTGTTTTCTATGTGGATCATCAAGACTTGTTGTATCTAGTAAATAAACCTTGTTCCATGGGAAGAATTACATAATGGTTGTTAATTCTCCTTAAGTTTAATTTTACCTGGTGAACCCCCTACTGGATTTGATGATGAATTACCTTCCCAATTCCTAGTCGAGACCATGCCTGAATGGAGTAAGAAGATTGTGAACTTTCTAGTTAATGGTTTTCCACCCAAGGAGCTTCGTAAGGATACAGCTCAAAAACTGTTAAAATAATGTGAACCTTATTCTCTCATTGCAGGAACTCTCTACAAGCTAGGGAAGGACGATATTCTTAGATGTTGTGCTCGTGAGGATGAGTATTTATACATACTGCAAAAAATACACATGGGTATAGCCGGAGGACATTTCTCATGGGAACTAACCGCTAGAAAGGTGTTGCAATCAGGCTACTGGTGGCCTATCTTATTCAAGGATGCATCACTTTTTGCAAAAGGATGCGATGAATGCCAACGTTACAAGATCACACAACGAAATGATAACTTGCCCTTAAATCCTGTTAAAGTGACTCAACCATTTGAAGAATGGGGTTTATAAGCTTTGTAGGCCCAATCAATTCGGCAGCTCGTAACACTCAATCTCGATATATTATCGTTGCCACTGAGTATGTGACGAAGTGGACGGAAGCCAGGGTTACACGTAAGGCTGATGGAAGGTCAATTGCCAAGTTTCTCTTTGAGAACATTACAAGATTTGGTTGTCCCTTTGAAATTGTGAGTGACAATGGTACTCATTTTATAAATGGAGTGATAAAGGAACTCACGACAAACTTCATGATAGCCCACCATAAGTGCACGCCTTATTATCCACAAGAAAATGGCCAAGCTGAGAACACTAACAAGACCTTAATTTCTATCTTGACCAAAACAATCGAAGCTCATCGCACAAATCGAGATTTGAAGCTGACATCAACTCTATGGGCTTATCGTACTTCTTACAAAGTGGCTATTAATTTCAAAATGGTATATGGCCAAGAAGCATTTATGCCATGGGAGTTTGTAATTATTAGTCTGCGTGTAGCTTCATAAGAAGGTTGGGATTGTAACTTTTTAGTTGAGCACTTATATATCCTTGAGAGATTAGATAAACAAAGACAATTGGCTGTCCAAAATGTACTTGTAGAGAAAGATAGGAGGAAGAAATGGTTTGACCATCATTTAAAGAACAAAGATATCAATGTTGGTGATAAAGTCCTTATGTATGGAGTAAAAATCAAGAAGAAAAAGTTGAAATATGCGAGAAAATGACCATATAGAGTATGTAAAAGCACCCCACAAGGTACCATTCATGTGGAGACTCTTGATGGAGCTGAAACCATTGGATTCCTCAATGGGAACAAATTTAAAAGATACTATGATCCTTTAAGCCAAGAGGAGCTATGTGCCATCTATCAAAAAAAGGTAGCCAAGGCACAAGCAGAGTTGAAGAAGATACAAGCTCAAGCTGAGGCTAAAGAGCGACAACAACGCATAAGACGCCAACGAGAGGCCAACCTTGGAGTTACACATGCATTCCACGTTGTGTTTCCTACGATTTTTGGTATCTATCACGCTTCTGTCAGCTATGAAAATGGGGTTGTAGCTCAAGACTTTTTGGTCATGCTTGTTGGAACTATGGAAGGTCATATAAACCTAGGATGCACGTGGATGATAGCGACCAAATGCACTATTGATTGGGGGACAGGGAGTGTCATTGCACAGGAACAACCTCTTAGCCCTGTCATTTAAGCCGTAGTCTCTAAGATATTACCTTTTGAGTAAATAAAACCAAAAACAATTCATGTCCAGGAGGATGAACCATATGTCCTAAGACCAACTCTCTAGAGCTTCAACTTCTGTAGTTGAAACAAAGCTTGAGCACACAAGATGCATCCTAATATAGCGAAGAAAACATACAAGTGGGTCCCTAAAGATTCTTTAGCAACCATGGATGATGCTAAGAAATAGGAGCCTTTTAAGAAATGCCCCACTTGCTCCCAAAAATGTAAGAAAATGTTGCGTTGCATTCCTAAACGACTATTGGAAGCCCAAGGCTACTATCAAGGAATGATCAAATCTGGGTGTCAAAACGTAAATTGTGTTCTTACCTGTCACTAGACCCATGTGAGTCAAATCCTGTGACGACAAGGCCAATGGAAGATCGTGGGAAAGGAAAAATCACAAAACACTATACAGCAGATCCGGAGCTAGTACGGGTTCCCAAGCGAGAAAGGCTTGTTTCGCTAAGCTCAACCATAGAAAAAATGAATGAAGCTTCTTGATCTTCATGTAGTTCATATACGAAAATAGAAGCTTTGACACAACCTCCACCTACCATTGTACATATCCATAAATACAAACAAGAAAGAGTTTTCACCTCCCGTTGTAATTTCACCACCTACAACACTGTTGCAAATAAGATTGTGGGAGAGTACCTTACCGCCCTTGCAACTAGATGAAATGCCTAGGGCGGTCGAAAACTATTGGTCAAAGTCTTCACCCAAGACAACTTGGAACGATTGGTTTCAAAAGGTGACGACGTCATTCCAAAAGGTATGATCTATCCAAGGAAGGGGGGAGTGTTTGCTGACATTCATCATTCACTCACTCCCCTCTTAAGCTTCCTCCCTGACCTCTCAATCTCCAAAGGGAATGTACATATAAAGCCTTATACTCACAAAAACAAAAATAAAAAAGTAAAAGAGCAAGAACCACCAAACAAAACTTTGGAAACCTACAAGTTCTAGAACATGACCCAAGTTCTAGAAAATTTGGAAACCTACAAGTTCTAGAACATGACCCAAAATCATAAAATCACATTATGCGCAAGGACACGACCTTTTGACACGATCCTTATAATATTTGCACTCTAACCATCATCTATCTGTGTGTACAGATATGGCTAGTATGATAGAGTCATCCACTCCTACCTTGGGTGAGAGGTATCCTCTTTACTTTTCACAAGTGTTTCACATAGGCTACCCGGTGCTTGCATGTCAATGGGATTTGGTAAATATGGGTGAAAGCATGTTAACGTGTCATGCTTTTTCATGTCCCGGACAATGCTAACTAGCACAATTTTGACATATGCTAACTAGTACAATAACTTGAGCTACATCTCCAAGATCTATGACATATGATATATCAATACAAAACACTTGAAACAAGGAATCCAAATGTACAACCTCCGAAAAATTTTGATATTATTTGTAAAAAATTTACCGGACACCCAACTTTTCGAAGATGTGCTAACTTGAAACTGCTAACTAGCACAAAAAGCGTGACAGGTTAACATGCTTTCACCCATACGCTAGCACGTGAGAGGAATTTTGAGGAGTTAAAATGACTGATACGTCTTTTGACCACGACTGATCCATACTTAGTAGAGGACGTCTCTTCGATTGCACAAACTTACCCTCTTGACCAGATGACTTTAAACGTCTAGTGATGTTCTTAGTAAACATTTGTGCCTCTAATGATGAGGAAGAGTTACAGGATTACATGGATGGCACATATGGTCTCACGGATGATGAATTTGTTTTTCTTGATGATGACGAGGATAGGGGTTTAGCCTTAGGGTTGCCTCTCAACCTCTACAATATCATGTTTCCTTGACTCTCTAAGGGGAGTGTAAATAATTAGGGTAGGGTTCCTTATGTTGTTTAATTGTGTTCAATAAGGGTTGGCCCCCACTTCCCACTGATGTGCCTCCTAGAGGTATTCTTGTGTTTCCTAGTGTGTACAAGAACGTGTTGCTGTTGTTAGGATTTGGAACTTCATGGAATCTTTCTCTCGTTCACTCTTCAAATCAAGCTCGATTATCAACACAAACAGGTGTTTCTTGACCATTAGCATTGCCCCTTGTCTTTGTTTTTGCATCCATGTTTTTCTGCTTTAAATGTGATTGGTAGCACTATATTTTGCACATTTTCTTAGATTAAACATTAGATTCTAGATAATTTCCTATCATAATCCCTTGTCTAGGTTTCAGAATCAAGCAGTCTGACTAAGCTAGTTTGACCAAGTTAGGAGTTAGAGATCTTCTCTTAATACCATGGGGAATGCCTTCCTAATAATCGATAATTACTATAGGTTCTTAATCCGATTTAGGGAGCATTGTGTGCAATGTACTAGGGCTTTCTAGTGGGTTTAGTCCCTATTGACCTTTAGCTTAAGTATTATAAACGGAGTTTACTAGTGAGATGAGCCCGGGGAGGGTAACAGTGTTATATGAGCCCCCAAAGTTACAAAATCAAAATGTTGAAAATGAAAAAACAAAAAAAATCAAAAGTGCCACAATATAAAATCTTAAGCTGGAAGAGAAATCCTAGCTTGATTTGGTACTTCACTCACATGTATCGCCTATGGTACTAGAGCCCTAGAGGTTCCTAGTGTGGGCACTTTTCCTTGAAAAGCAAAAAACCGAAGGCATACAAAATAAGCACACACATCAAAATTGAATCAATGTGAAAACACTTTGGGGGGTCAAAGAAAAGGAAATAAGTCAGGTGATGATTTCATGCTTAACTACAAGGTCTTCTAGGTATAGCCTCTAGTCAGCCCTCAGACATGAAATACTTGGCTCTCGCGATTAAACAGCTTAATTGACGAGAGAAAATTGAGAAGCTTGCCCATGGTATTAATAGTTGACCTCTAGTGCCTTTCAACCATTAAATTAGCGACGCCAGACTTGTTCAGTTTTTTACCTTTACAATTGTTTATGCATTTGATTATATTACAGTTTCATGTTTCTTGATGACAAATTGTTTAATATTCCATTACCAATCAATTTGTCTGCCTACAACTGCATATGCTTTTTAATTATATATGAGAATGCAGTTATTGTGCCAATTTTGGTTGATTTTGCAGTGACTAAAGAAGGCTAAGGACATTCAATCTTGGATGCTCTTCCACCTCAATGAACGGGCTTCATCTCAATAGCTTCCGAGGACGGAATCTACATTAGGGGAAGGGGGGCATGTTAACACTCATGGACACCCTATCACCTTCGATGAACGCATATTATTTATTTGATTGAATCATAGACCGGGCTTGTTGGTCCAATAGGTATACAGGTGATCGCTGATGAGAGGCGGACCACTTATCTTATTTTTACAGTAGTTTTGCAATGACCGGCCACTGTGGGTGCCCATGTGTGAATGGACCAAACTCTTATAAAAGGTCCATTTGACCTAAAAATCCTCATTCTCTGAGGTGTACGCTAAGTAGTGCTCTTGATCCATCTCTGTCTCCTTCTCCTTCGTGTGCTCACAGGTGTGTGTATGTGTGTGTGTATGCTTGAGAGAGAGAGAGAGAGAGAGAGAGAGAGAGAGAGAGAGAGAGAGAGGGAGGAAGAGAGAGAGAAAGAGAGAGTGACTGAGCATTGCGGTGGCATTGGCGGCGGCAAAGCGGTTGAGCATGGCATCTACACTGGCTCCTTCTTCTTCACAGCACAGGATCCTTCATGTTAACCCTCACGGTACACGGACACCGATCACCTACGACGGACGTGTATTATGTATTTGGTAGAGTCAGGTACCGGGCTTGTCGGACCAATAGGGAAAGGTAGAGTGATCGTCGATGAGAGGCGCACTTTAACTTGGACATTCAAGGGGTTAGTTGGCTAAGCATGGGCGCCCAAGTGTGAATGGGGTGAGCTCCTATAAAAGCCAACTAAACCTAATTTTTACTCATTCTCTCATTTGTGCAATTGAAGAGTGCTCTTGCTCCATCTCCATCTTCTTCTTCTTCACCTCCTTGTGTGTGTGTGTGAGAGAGAGAGAGAGAGGGAGAGTGTGTGTGCGATCGAGCATTACGAAGGCACGACGGCGGCGAAGCGGTTGAGCGCGGCACGACTGCAGCTTCTTCTTCATCGCGGCGAGGAATCCACCACGAAGGCGAGCGTAGAGCGGTGAGTGACACACCCTTTGTTTTCTTGAGCTTGCTAGTTTAGGCTTGTTGTGTGCTTGGAGCCGTTTGTGGCTCGCATACGGTGTATTGGCAAGTCCCTTGCTTCGACAGTGCGGCAAGGAGCGCACATTTTTGGCGCCGTTGCCGGGGATATGCCCTACACTAAGCTCGGTTAGCACTTTACGCTTCCTTGTGGTGCAATTTGTATCATAGGAAAGGCAGGGAAGGGGTGTGTGGAGATTTCTGTTTTTTGCGTTTTCTACATTTGCTGTCAAGTTTCAATTTCTGCTATTGTCTGCGTTTTCCAATTTCTGCAATTTCAAGTTCGGCGTTTTCAATTTCTGTCAAGTTCTGCAATTTCTGCGTTTTTTCTGCATTTTCTGTAATTTTCTGCAATTTCTGTCAATTTTCTGCAATTTCTGCGTTTTTTCTGCATTTTCTGTCAATTTTCTGCAATTTCTGCGTTTTTTCTGCATTTTCTGCAATTTCCGCAATTTCCTGCAATTTCTGCGTTTTTCTGCATCAACAAAAAAAAAAAGAAAAAAAAAGTTTTTTATTTTCTCTCCAAAAAAAATAAAAAAAAAAACGAAATCGAAAATTAAAAACGCGAGTGAGCGGGCGGCGAAATTTTTCGAAAATAAAAAACGTGACTCTAAAAACGTATGGGTTGGTTTGTATAAAAGATAGATCGGGATCGGTTTCCCAAGCCCAAGCCCAAGCCCAAGCCCAGGCCCAGGCCCAGGCCCAGGCCCAGGCCCAGGCCCAGGCCCAGGCCCAGGCCCAGGCCCAGGCCTCAGTCCTCAGTCTTATGATATATACTAGACTCACTTTTATATATATACCCTACTCCCTCAAGAGAGAATGAGAGCATGTGGGACAAGTCCTCCACTCTCCTCCTTTCTCTTCCCACTTACACCCTTAGACTTTCTAGTTTGGGCCTAGTTCCCTACTGGAAATTGACAGTTTTAGGGATTCCGAGGGCATAGAGTGACCAAACGGAGGGCTGTAAAGCACGGCACGACCCTCTGACCGATACGCTCGTTTTGAGCTATCACACGGCCCATTCCACGACACGCTCTAAAAAATCTAGCAAAAAAACAAACAAAAAACACGCTAAAAACTAGTCACAAGGCCTCCTAGAGCAGCTTTTTGACACCTTAGGGTATCAAAAGCACATGCACTTACGCTCTGGACGAGTGTTAGAACACGAGCATATTGAGGGTGCCTCTGTTCATACGGACACCCATTACCCATCCACAATAAGCTCTAGACCCTCAGCGGGGACACAAGGTAGCACCACCCAAGACCCTAAAATAGCCGCTAGTGATTCCTCCTCCGACTCAGAAATCATGGAAGCATACCCTAACCAAAACACTGAGAGAGAAGGCCATGCACCTCCCGAAGCTCCACAGCCTAGTACTAGTATGTTTAGCCGTTTCATGGAAACATTAGGTAGAGCTACTCGCTCGGAACCTGATGCAGATGAAGCACGCGAAGGGGGTGGGGAAGTGGAATCTCCTTTCACATCGCACGTGGACCCCACACCCCCAAAGAGTGTCCATGTGGATATCCTACCAACTTCTTACCAAGAAGGCCCTGTTGAGCTGCCTCCTTCAGAAGTTCCCTCTAGAGTACCGTTGGTGGCAAGTAAAACCACGGGGAGCAACATTGCTTCTACCTCACAAGAAACCATTAACACGTTGACTCTAGAAGGATTGTTCATTAATGATCATTGGACATATGACCTCCACACTGAGGTGTTGACGGATCTACACTCTGGCCACGCCTACCATGTAGGATGGATAGAGATTGTACAATCCACCTCTAGTGCCACGAGCATCGAAGATCAACAGAAAATGATCTGTAATGTTATCCATGGCATTATTCAATCAGAAAGGCAAAACCGAGGGGTAAATATACTCTCAACTGGCCCCATGAGATTTCTGGATACGAGCAAGGCTCAACAGCCTACTCTATCACAAATGGAGACTCCTCTAATGAGCCCCATGGACCCATCTTACGTCATTTCACCTGGTGTCTCTATGCAATCTGAGCCTCCGAGCGAAAACTTTAGCTTCCCTAACTTGGCTCAACCCTCTATCAAGGAAAACACAGTGCTCACTCCAGGGATAAGCCTGACAGAGAATGTACCGATGACATCTACGGTTAGCGCAGTGCCACTACCTAGTGTCGTAGTACCTAATATGGGGCCTCGACCATATGTGCCTCTAGCCCCTTATGCACACATGGCCCCCACACCTCCAATAGTACCACTTGCTTATGCTCCTCGAGTGCCGCTCCCTAGCTCTTATCCGAGTGGACCTATGCCCGGTTATGTTCCATATCCTGCATCATCCACACATATGCCAAGACCGGTACCCGTTCCTCTCCCACATATGATTCCAAGAGTACCTCCACCGGCCCTGCCTCCTCACATAGGTGACTTGGCAGCGTTTGCTCAAACCATAGGTCGATCTATCGCGGAAAATATGCGTCACGCATCTGATAGAGAGCCTAGAAGTAAGGCAGTACAAATTGCTAAACTCACGCAAAAATTCAATGGGGACGAAGATGCTAGGAAACACATTGAAGTGTTTGAGCAAGTATGTGATTCCTTAGGGGAACACAACGAACTACATAAGTGCAATGCCTTAAGCTTGACATTAAGTGGGAAGGCTGGAGATTGGTATAGGACCCTAAGGGTGGACGAGAAAACAATCTACCCTACCCTTCGAAGGTTGTTTTTAAAGGAGTACATACGAGAAGGTGTGCTTTGGGGTGTAGCATCTCAGCTACAGAAGGCCGAACGTAAGGAAGGAGAGTCAGTAAGGGACTTCATTAGTCGTTTAAAGCACTTAAACTCTCGTTGCCCTGTAAATGAGCGCTTCAACAATAACCAACTGCTTGATCGATTCATTCGAGGGTTGAGGAATGAAGGAATCTATAATGGACTAGTGATTAGAGGTATCACAACCTGGGAAGATGTCACTGCCAATGCAATCCAATTAGAGGACAACTTGATGATAGCAGGCATGAGGGTGTCTACCGACACGAGATCCACTAGCTCACAAGCCATTGAGTATGAACCCATGACTGCAAAGCCCATTGCCAATGAGCCAAAGGTATTTGAGACATTCTTGACAGACCTCACCAAGGCAATCCAAGAGTCTCTTAAGGATAATCGACCCCCTCAAAATAGTCACATGTATCCAAGAAGGGAGCAACAATGGTGTTCCATTTGCTTAGGTCCACATAGCACTAGTGAGTGCCCTACGTTTAGAGTAAAATTTAATGGAACTTGCAACGCATGTGGTAGGTATGGTCACCAAGCTAAGGATTGTTTAATGATCAAACATATGATGGCAAATAGACCACCTGTAGCCTGGACGGATGCGCCTCGAGCTCCTGTATTGATGCCTACTCCACCTGTTGAGCAACTACCGCAACACATGGTCCCTAGAGCTCAAAATGTTGTACAAGCTACACCGCTACCACCTCCTGTGCTAGGACCGCAGCCCCCACATCCAAGAGTCGCCCCTATGAACCAAGTGGGTTGCGAGCCATCTAATGCTTATGCAGATGGTTGTGAGGAGGAAATAGACACTAGTATTGCCTACGGACTTGATACATTGGAAGAATGTCCTATATATTACATGGAAGATTGTTGGGGACAAGTCAAGCCGGTCTATCAAGCTGCTGCTCTCGCATCCAGAGGTCAAAATATCAACACCCAGGCTAGGAGGCCACCTCTTCAATGCTACGAGTGTGGGGGACCACATCGAGTAGCGGAGTGCCCTATTAGGCTGCAAAAGAATGCTGCACAGATGCAAGTGAATCAAGGGAGCACGTCTGCAATGCCAATACTCACATGTAATCGTTGTGGCATAGATCACTTGATTGCCCAATGCCCCTATAACCCAAATGCGCCTAAAATCACACCCCTGAATTTGGTCGAAATTGCTAGTGTGACGTCACCAATACCACCCGTCGCACCCGCTTATGTGATTACACGGTCCATGCTTCAAGGGCCAGGACATATCCTCGAAGAGAGAGATACCGCGTCAGTTATCCAAGCAAAGAAAAAGAAGACACGAAGGAAGAAGTCGCAGAATACGGAAAATTCAAAGCCAAGTTCCAAAACAAACATAGGAACAGGAGATGACCCCGTGTATATGAATGACCTCGAGGATGATTCAGATTCAGTCGAGACAATGGAGACTAGAACCAATACCACAAAGGGAAAGACCGACAAAGAAACCCGTAACATGGAACCAAATGAAAACCGAATAAGAGAAAACCATAAAGAGCCTCTGAAAACACCACAAGTGTTTCCAAATCCAATCCAAGACCCCCAAGATAAACCGCAGGGGCAGAAAGGGAAGAATTGTAAAAAGAAGATTGGGACGTACCCAAACCCTGTAGACGAGATTAAGCAGGTGAAACATCTAAGAGGTTTAGTGGAGGAGACTCAAAGGAAACTAGAACCAGAACCCATGCAGGTCAAAATTCATGACACGGTGTTTCCCACGCAAGTTCATCCACCCCACATGAACCATAGACCGTTAGCCATATCTAGTATCATCCAAGAAGGGAGTGAGGACAGGACATCAGAAAGTGAGCATACACCCTTCTTGTTGGAAAGGATGTTTAACGAAGGAATACCTGATCCCATTGAGGAATATGAGATTCCATCCTCACCAGTTCCTAGTCAAGGACCTACACCCTGCAAAACGCCAATGAATGTTGCCAAACTAGTGGACTTCATGTCTTCTGAGATCCGAACCACGATCATAGCAAAGCTGTATGGAGATCCTGAGTTATTCCTTGCACTTCGAGCATTCCTTAACGGAGAGCTACGAACGGGATTACCGCAGTTTGCGCAACCAAATAGGCCTGACTCGATTATGATTGATGAGGAAAATCATGTGCAATCACTTGACTTAGATGGACACGAGTCTGTGATCGAGGTACCCATTAACGAATTAGGGCAGTATTTTGAAGGCGACGAGTCTAATGCGACCCTACCCATCACTACCAAGGGATTAACTATAAAGGGAATTCTTGATGGTGGTGCGGGAGTTAGCATCGTTACAAAAGATTGTTGGGAATCCATGGGAAAACCCCGCCTCAGTGTTACTAACATTGTGGTAAAGATGGCAAATGGTACCATAGCCAAACCTATGGGGATGCTCAAGGATCTTAAGATCAAAGTTCTAGGACACAAGGTACGACATACGTTCATTGTAATGGATTTCTCTAAACACCTTATGTCATATGAAATGATTTTAGGACGACCATTCATGAGGGAAGCACAAATGGTTCACGATTGGTCTAAAAATCATGTCTATTTGCAATTCCAAGACTCTGTCCTTAGAGTGGATTTGGTGACTGGTAAGGTACACCCCTTAGGGAGTAAAACCATTATTGATCATCGCTCTGACACCACAGTTCACTCGGCCCCACTACAATATTGTTACACTTGTAAGAAGGATACAGACATTGGCCAAGATTCTCCTTATATGGATGTGTTACCGGGTATGACGGAATCAGACAATGTAGACTGGGTCCACCTAGCATCAACCATAGACACTTGGGGAAATAGGGGGACGACCTGGGTAACACCTGAGGGGGATGAAATGCATGTACCCTTAAATATGCTACAAGCAATGCATATCGCTTCCGACAAGACTCATCCTAATGTAACGAAGAAAACATACAAGTGGGTCCCTAAAACTTCTTTAGCGACCATAGCTAGTGCTAAAAAACAGAAGCCTTGTAAGAAACGTACCACTCGCTCCAAGAAAAGTAAGAAAATGTTGCGATTGATCCCTAAACGACTATTGGAAGCCCAAGGCTACTATCAAGGAAATGATCAAATCTGGGTGCCAAAACGTAGATTGTGCTCTTACCTATCACCTGACCCAAGTGAGCCCAATCCCGTAGCTCCAAAACGAATCAATGATCATGGAAAGAAAAAAATCACAGAATGCTACACACCCGTTCTAGAGCTAGTTTGGGTACCAAAGAAAGAACGATTTGTTCCACCTAGCTCAGGAAGGGGAGAGTCCCATGAAGATTCTAGCTCATCATGTAATACATCCATAGAGGTAAAAGCTTCTACACAGCCTCCATCTATAGTAGTGGACCTCAATGAAGCTACAAAAGAACCCACACCTCCCAGTGTTCAAGAATCACCTAATGAACCACTTCAAGTTCAATCCTGGGAGAGTACCTTACCACCCTTGCAACTTGACGAGGCACCTAGGGTAATAACAAACTACTGGCAAAAATCCTCACCTATTACCAACTGGAACAATTGGTTTCAAAGGGTGACAAGCTCATTTCAAACGGTATGATCTACCCAAGGAAGGGGGGAGTGTTTGTGGACATCCATCATTCATTTGTTTCCCTCTCAATCTTTTTCCCTGACCTCTCAATTCCGATCTTAGGGAATGTACATATAAAGCTTTATACTCACCAAAACGAAAAAAAAAAAAAAAAGAGCAAGAGCAATTAGCAAACGAGTATGCACAATAAAAGTCAAAACATTGACTCAGACCTACACATGTCACATCTGGTACAGTGAAACAGAAACTTATGCCATAAAACACCTTTTGATCCTCATCAATTGAGTGATGGAGGGTAGGTAAGATTAGTACGATAGGAGTGTTTCTGTTTTAGAGTTGAGTGATTAGAAAAGTTCTCTTTTCCCACTAATGTGCCTCCTGGAGGTATTCCTTTTGTTTCCTAGTGTGTACAGGAGCGTGTTGCTATTGATAGGATTTGGACCTTCATGGAACCTTTCTCTCGTTTACACTTCAAATCAAGCGCGACCATCAACACAAACAGGTGTTTCTTGTCCATTAGCATTGCCCTTATCTTTTTTGCATCCATGTTTGTCTGCTTTGATTGTGATTGGTAGCATACTATTCAGCGCATTGGCTTAGTATCCAACATTTAATTCAATGTAATGTTTTGTCATAATCACTTGTTTAGGTGTAAAAATCAAGCAGTCCGACTAAGCTAGTTTGACCAAGCTAGGTATTAGAAATCTTCTCTTAATACCATGGGGAATGCCTTCCTAATAAACAATGGTTACTTAGGTTCTTAATCCGATTTAGGCAGCATTGTATGAAATGTACTAGGGCTTTCTAGTGGGCTTAACCCTATTGACCTTTAGCTTAAGTATTATAAAGGGAGTTTACTAATGTGATGAGCCTGGGGAGTGTAACAGTGTTATATGACCCCCCAAAGTTACAAAATTTAAATGCTGAAAATGAACAAACAAAAAATCAAAGTGCCACAATGTAAAATTTTAAGCTGGAAGAGAAATCTCAGCTTGATTTGGTACTTCACTCACATGTATTGCCTATGGTACTAGAGCCCTAGAGGTTCCCAGTGTGGGCGCTTTTCCTTGAAAAGCAAAAAACCCAAGGCATACAAAATAAGCACACACATCATAATTGAATCACTGTGAAAAGACCTTGGGGGGTCAAAGAAAAAGTAATCAGCCAGGCGATGATTTCATGAGAAATTCCTTTTATGGTAGCTTAACTACAAAGTTTTCTAGGTATAGCCTCTAGTCAGCCCTCGAACATGAATACTTGGCTCTTGTGATTAAACAACTTAATTGACCACAGAAAGTTAAGAAGCTTTCCCATGGTATTAATACTTGATCTCTAGTGCTTTTCGACCGTCAAATTAGTGACCCCAGACTTGTTTAATTTTTTGCCTTTACATCTGTTTATGCATTTGATTACATTGCAATTTAATGTTCATTGCTAACAAATTGTTTGAAATTCTTTTACCAATCAATGTGTCTACCTAAAACTGCATATGCTTTTTAAGAGAATGCAATTACTGTGCCAATGCTGTTTGATTTTGCAGTGACTGAAGAAGGCTAAGGACATTCATCTCAAATGCTCTTCCACCTCGACGAACCAGCTTCAACTCAATAGCTTCCGAGGACGGAATCTACATCAGGAAGGGGGGCATGTTAACCCTCACGGTACACGGACACCGATCACCTACGACGGACGTGTATTATGTATTTGGTAGAGTCAGGTACCGGGCTTGTCGGACCAATAGGGAAAGGTAGAGTGATCGTCGATGAGAGGCGCACTTTAACTTGGACATTCAAGGGGTTAGTTGGCTAAGCATGGGCGCCCAAGTGTGAATGGGGTGAGCTCCTATAAAAGCCAACTAAACCTAATTTTTACTCATTCTCTCATTTGTGCAATTGAAGAGTGCTCTTGCTCCATCTCCATCTTCTTCTTCTTCACCTCCTTGTGTGTGTGTGTGAGAGAGAGAGAGAGAGGGAGAGTGTGTGTGCGATCGAGCATTACGAAGGCACGACGGCGGCGAAGCGGTTGAGCGCGGCACGACTGCAGCTTCTTCTTCATCGCGGCGAGGAATCCACCACGAAGGCGAGCGTAGAGCGGTGAGTGACACACCCTTTGTTTTCTTGAGCTTGCTAGTTTAGGCTTGTTGTGTGCTTGGAGCCGTTTGTGGCTCGCATACGGTGTATTGGCAAGTCCCTTGCTTCGACAGTGCGGCAAGGAGCGCACACTTCACAATAGAAGCATTGAGCGGTGAGTGACACACCCCTGCCCCTTTGAGCTTGCTAGGCTCTTCTAGTTGTGTGTTTGCCGCCTTTTGAGCGAGCGTTGCCGCCTTTTGAGGCTTGCACATAGTGCACATGCAAGTTCCTAGCTTTGACCCGTACGACAAAGCATACAAGTGTGCATTTTCCTTAACCACTTGGTGGCTATTATACTTGCACACACTTTGGACTACAAATTGGTCAACTCTGCTCCTGGGGTAGATAGACCGTGATCCATGTTTTGGGCTCAAATTCTACCAAACTTGAGGGAAAGTATCTAGACAAGTCCCCTAAGCTTTTGGTCATAAATTTTTGGGGTTTGGATTGATTTTTCTTGGCATGTGTGAAAATGGCTATTTACAGAGTAAAACCTGAAGATTTTGGTTTTTTGGACCTAGAGAAGTCCATTTTGATTAAAATTTGAAGGGTAGGTTCCCCATGATGTGCTCAACTATAGGTGAGTTTTGGCATGATTCTAGCATGGCTAGGGGCACATATCACGATCCATGTTTTGCAAAAAATTTGAATTGTGATTGCTGCAGTGATTAGACGCTATTGAGAGCATTTGATAGGTGCAATCTTTTTTTATTATGAGGTGGGAAACATGGATTGCAATCCATGTTCCAACCCCAATCACAATTTCTGCAAGTGGCTTCCCAAGCCAAGATGAATCTAGCCATCCAATCACAGTTGGGATTGGTTGTGATTTGTAATTGGTTTGCCTCCTAATGACCTCTGTCGGTTAAACTTTGCTAAATCCCCAACCTTGATTTGATTGATATAATTTTTTTGGTGTTTTCTGTGCAGTATGGACTACATGCATTTGTCAAGGATGGTAGATGAGCATACCTGTAGAATCTCGTGCCCTGTGGTGGCATGGACTGCCCATAACAAGCAAGTAAACGGCAACAACTCTAGATCACAAAACTACACCGGGGTTCCCACCCTCCTACACAGGTTTCCATTATGCCCTTAATGATTTCAAAAAATTCTTTACCCATAGAAGTATGGACAATATTATTGTACACAACAAGAGGTAAGTACTTTTCCCATTGTGAGTGTTGATCTACTTCTGTAACATAAGTATTTTAGTAGATCGAGTATCGTAAGATTGGCTATCTCAATTTGTCCATCCATTTGTGGGTGATAGGCAGAAGAGAAATTCAATCTTGTACCGAGATTTTCAAAGAGACCATTCCAAAAATTACTGGTCATTCTAGGATCTCTATCTGACACGATGGATGTTGCAATCCATGGTGTTTGAAAATCTGAGATATGAAAAGAGTTTCCATTTGGTGTGCCTTTAGTCTTTTTGACAGGAATAAAGTGTGCTTGCTTGCTACACCTGTCGACTATTGTCCATATTCTCGTATTCCCATGGATAGTGCTTCATTTGTTTGTCAGAAAGCTTGGTTTGCGTCATGAAGTACTTGAGTCTTTGGTTGGTTAGTTTGTAAAATAAATGAAATCCCCAATAGATAGTGCTTCCAAGTGTCTAGGGCATGTAGACCAACTAAAATCTCTTTCTCATAAATGCCTAAGACCCGTTCATTCGTATTGAGCCTTTGGCTCTCATATGCTATGGCATGCCCTTCTTGAAGCAAGACTGCTCCAAGACAATCACCACAAGCATCACATTGGACCTCAAATGGCTTTGAGAGATCCGGAAGTATAAGGACTGGTTGGGAGGTAAGCTTGTCAAAAGCATTTTTCTCCTTAGTAGTCCATGAGTACTTAACGTTCTTCTTTGTTAAGTCATGTAGTGGTCTTTCTATTTAAAAGAATTTTGCTATGAAGCGTCCATAGTATGCACACATACCAATAAAACTTCTCATCTCATGTAGATTCCTTGGATTAGGCCATGCTTTTATTACCTCTAACTTTGATGGATTCATATGGATACTATCTTGAGAGATAATATGACCTAAGTATTGAATATATTGAAGGAAAAATTCGCTTTTCTTTTGATTGAGAAAAAGCTTGTTCTCCCTTAATGCTTGAAAATTCACTTGGAGATGTTGCTTGTGTTTCTAAAAGGACTTGGAGTAGATGATGATATCATCAAAGATTACTCTAGTGAATTTGCGGTAGGGTCTAAAGATTTTCTCCATTAAATGATTGAACGTGGCTGGTGCATTAGTCAAGCCAAAAGGCATGACTAAATATTCATGAAGATCAAACGTTGACAAAACGTGGTCTTTAGGATATCTTCATCCACTATCCTTATTTATTGATGATAGCCACTTTTAAGGTCAATCCTATTGAAGTAGGTAGAGCCTTGTGGCTTATCAAAAAAATCTTCTACCCAAGGCACGGAAAATCTATTTTTGATAGTGGTATGGCTTAGTGCTCGATAGTCCACACACATACGGTATGTCTCATCTTTCTTTTGCACTAAAAGGAATGGAGAACAAAAGGGAGAGGAGATAGGCCTCACCATCCCTTTGTCTACCAATTCTTGTACTTGCCTCATGATCTCCTCTTGTTGAGCTTAGAAAACTCGATAAGGAGGTTTGTTAGGCGGTGAGCTTCTTGGTAGGTATAAAGTATGGAGCCTAATTACACCTTGTAATTTTTTGTATTAAACACGCACATTCGTAAGGCCCCCGTTATGAGGAGAAGCCATTGTATGTGAAGAAAAATCACTCATCAGAAACCAAAATTTTCACGGCCCAAGCAAAGCTCGAGACCAGCTTCGCCGAAATATTATGGCTGGACAGCGGTCGAAAAGTGGTCGGAAAACAATCGATCGGTTGGCCGGTGGCCAGTGGTCAATGGCCGGTGGTCGGAAGTCAATGGCCGGTGGCCGATTTCAAAGGAGGAATAATCTTCTCAACGACGGCCACACATGGGTGGATTGGAGGGTCCGATTTGGACTTATCTACACAACAGCGGCTGCACATGGCTGCCTCTCATGAGAGAGGGCAGCCCTTTTGGCCCATAAAAGGAGGCCTCTTTTACACACAAGAACGGATTGTGAAGCATTGTGGTGCATTGTGAAGTTGATGTGAGGTGGTGAGAGTGAAGCAAAGTGTGAGCTCCAAAAGGGTATAATCCCTTTGTAATCTACTTCTTGTTTTGAAGTACTAAAGCCATTGAGTGGCTGCTTTCCCGTGGACATAGCCCACATTGGGTGAACCATCTATATTGTGCGTACTCTCTCTCTCTCTCTCTCTCTCTCTCTCTCTCTCTCTCTCTCTCTCTCTCTCTCTCTCTCTCTCTCTCTAATCTCTTGTTACCATATACATGTAGTAGTGATGTGTGTGAACACACTAGGACCGCCGGGGCATTTTTTCCCTCTTTAGGAGGGTTTTTTCCCCGAGCATTGTATATACGCCCATTACTCTAGGGCTATCTATCTTTCCATTACACACTAAGTAATATACTCTCTATTGTGTGTTTTGAGCTTCCTTCGTCTTCTCCAAGCTGTGTGTGTGTTTCTCTGCAACCCTAATTCCAACAATTGGTATCAGAGCAGGTTGCGTCCTCCCGGGCTTAGTCGCCAGCTGCTCTAGTATACGCCTGCTCACTTTCTCCGATTTCAGTGAGCTTTGGTGAGCATTCACACATCGACAAATATTTCGGGAGAACTTGTAGAGCTCAGTCTGCTCAAATTTTTGATTCGGGCTGATTTTGGCCTCTGTTTCCACTATAGGCAGGTCTGCACAGGCAATTTTGTCATTTTGTGCAGAATTTTTGTCAATGCCAATTTCTGCATAGCAGGTGCCTTACAGTCTTCTACGGTTTGTGCTATATAGCACGTGTTGTTCCCGCTCCGTTTCTCCTATTTTTGGGCAGTTTTCACACCAGGTGCAGCATTTACCATGGCTGAGAACAACAACATAGATGTGTTCAAGATGTTTTCTGTTGAGGACAGGTTGGATGGGGACAATTACCCTATGTGGGCTTATATGATGCAACACGTTCTTGTGTCAAAGGGTGTCTGGAATATTGTACAGGGCATTGATGTACGTCCTGGTTCTGAGGATGTAGGCGATGTTGAGGATGTTGCAGGTCTTGTTGCAAGGATTGTTGCTATTAGAGTTGTTTTGCCTATGGCAAAACAAGCTCGTTGGGATGTAAAGGATGCGCAGGCTCATGCATTGATTGCGTTGTCTATGAAGCGCACCATTGTTCCTCACATCCGTTCAACAAAATCTACAAAACAGGCTTGGGATATATTGGCTGGTCTTTATGCAAGTCGCAATGAGGCTAAAATTGCTTTGCTGCATTAAGAGCTGGAGTCAAAGATTATGCATGAGGAAGATGATATGGACACTTTCCTTGCTAGTGTCAAGGATATCAATGAGCAACTTATTCTGCAGGTGAAAAGTCATTTTGACAGTTCCCTTGTGCAGACTGTTCTTGATGCTTACCAGATTCCTACAAGACTTTTGCTAGTACTTGGAGACTGATGACCCAAGGAAATCCTAAAGTTGTCAAGTTTGATGCATTATTCACATTGCTATTGCAAGAGTCACTTTCCAAAAAAAAGAGGACTAGGCAACGTGCAGTTGAACAGGCTTTTATTGCTTCTCAAAGAAAGGGTGGTAACAACAATGCAGCCACTTCTTATGGTTCTGCTGCGAGTGGCAAAAATTCTGTTCCTAATGCTTCTGCTGGCAGCAATTCGTCTGGAAATTTTGGTGATAAGGGCAAAAAGAAGATGCGTTGCCATTATTGTAAAGCTAATGATCACTTGATCAAGTCGTGTCCTAAGTTGAAGGCCAAAGAGGCTAAGAAGAAAGAGGGTGGTTCCACTGCAAATGCTGGTTCCACTACAAATGCATCCATTGTTGAGTCTTCTATGAAAGGAGACTATAATGCTGATGTTGATGCAGAATGGGCTTTTAGCGCAGAGTGCACTTACAATCCTACTGTCCATGATGCATGCTTGTCAGTTGCTGCAGATTCACATGTGTGGTATTTCGACAGTGGTGCTACAAAGCACATTACCTCACATCATGAATTGTTTACCTCTCTCGAGTTTGTCCCTCATGAGAATTCAGTCACTTGTGCCAACAATGCCTCTTATCCAGTTCAGGGAGTTGGAAAGATGTGCTTATTGCTGCTAATGGCAGTTCTCTCACACTTGTTGATGCACTTTATGTACGTGGGATCAAGAAAAATCTCGTATGTATCCGCACTTGCTAGACTTGGACTTGTAGTCAAATTTGTGTATGACAGATGTACAGTTCATGATCTCAGTTTTGGTGATGAAATTGTTGCATCTGGCCTCTTGTGCCGTGGGCTATATAAGCTCACTTTGTATGATAAGTGTGGAAAAAAAATTTCAAATGCTGTTGCAGATTCAAGGGCTATTTTAGATGCAAAACTTTGGCATGCACGTTTTGGTCATCTGAATTTTGCCAATTTGCTACGTTTGCAGAAATCTGATATGGTTGCTTCTTTGATGCCTCTTGAAGCACCTATCAAACATGTTTGTGAAGGCTATATTTTGTGTAAGATGCAACGTTCTAAGTTTCCAAAGGATGGTTCAGTTAGGGCCACATGCAAGCTGCAGCTTGTGCATAGTGATGTTTGTGGGCCCATGAAAACCCCGTACTTGGGCAATTACCTGTACTTCGTGACTCTCATTGATGATTACTCCAGGCATGCATGGGTATTTTCTCTTAAAGCGAAGTTCGAAGTTTTTATGTGCTTCCAACAATTTCTGGCTATGGCTGAAAATGTGTTGAAATGTACTATGGGCACCCTCCGTACTCGTGGGATAAAACACCAATGTACAGTTCCACTTATGTATGTAACAGGTGTCCTACGAAAGATTTGCAGTCTGTTACTCCATATGAAGCATGGCATAATAGAAAGCCTTCTATTGAGCACATGCGTGTTTTTGGCTGTTTGGCATATGCTTTGATGCCACAAACACAGCGCAGAAAATTGGATGATAAGACTGTCAAATGTATTTTTGTTGGTTATATTGCTAAAAGCAAAGGTAGTGTTTGTGGAAGATTCTGTTCAGCCCTTGCTGTCATGTACTAGAGACAGTAATGTAAGCTCACAGGACATTTATGACACTTTGTTGCCTCTTTTTAGTGGTGGAAATACGAATGTAAGTTCCAATGTGGCAAATGTACAGCCTATGGGGGTTTCTGAAACTGTTACAGATCGGCCTATTACTGATGCAGATGTACATGATGTACTTGATGAGGAAAGGGCTGAAAATGAGCAGGCTAGAGGTATGCCAAAATGGCTGGTGCACACTTTGCGTGACAGTAAATTGGATGCACCTTTGTCTAGTCGTACTCGTTCAAGCTCTCGCAATGCATCTCATGCATCAGATTGTTATGCTTTGGCTGTGTCTAGCTTACATGATGTTGAGGAGCCTCTGTCTTTTGATGAAGCATAGAATTCAGAAAATTGGATGGCTACCATGCAATCAGAATATGATGCACTTATAGAAAATGACACATGGACTTTATGTGATTTGCCTCCTGGAAAAAAGGCCATTGGTACGAAGTGGGTTTACAAGTTGAAACGCAAGCCGGATGGTGAGATCGATTGCCATAAAGCTCGACTTGTTGCAAAGGGTTATGCACAACAAAAAGGTATAGATTATGAAGATACTTTTGCTCCAACTTTTCATATGACTACTGTGCGTCTTCTATGTGCATTGGCAGCTCATTTTGGTAGGGATGTACATCAATCAGACATTGTTACTGCTTTCTTGAATGGTGACATATTTGAGGAGGTTTATGTAACACAGCCTTGCGGTTTTGTCATAAAAGGACAAGAGGACAAAGTGTGCAAATGTAAGAAGGCTTTTTATGGGTTGAAGCAATCTCCTCGTGCTTGGTATGAGAAAGCTGACACTCATTTGGTTGAACGAGGCTTTTGAAACAATCCAACAGAAAGCACATTGTATGTAAAGCGTGAGGGTGATGTACTTCTCATTGTGGTTCTTTATGTCGATGATTTGCTGATCACTGGACCAAATGAGAGACATATTGCTGAATTTAAGGCTGATTTGAATGCCACTTTCAAGATGAAAGATTTTGGGTTTTTGCATCATTACTTGGGTATACAGTTTAAGAAGTATGATGGTGGTATTGCCTTGTGTCAGTAAAGTTACATAGCGACATTGCTATGCAAGTTTGGACTTGAGGATTGCAAACCTATTGCCACTCCCATGGAAACAGGTTTAAAGTTGAGTCTACATGATGCTGGTGATCCTGCTAATGTCACTCTTTACCAAACTGCTGTTGGCTGCCGTATTTATGTATGCAACACGAGACCAGATATTCAGTTTGCAGTCTCACAGGTCAGCAAATTTATGCATAGCCCAGGGTTTAAGCATTGGCAGGCTGTCAAGAGGATTTTCCGCTACCTTAGTGGCACTTTACATCTTCGCTTGTTTTATCCCAAGGGGGGATCATTGCCGCTAGGCTTACATGCTTTTTCGGACTCATATTGGGCTGGTTGTTTTGACACGCGAGTGTCCACAAGTGGTTTTTGTTTCATGCTTGGCAGTTCATGTATATCATGGTTGAGTAAGAAGCAACCTATTGTGGCCACTTCGAGTTCTGAGGCTGAGTACAGGGCAGTCTTCACAGCTACGTTTGAGTGTGTATGGCTCAGACGCCTTATGGCTGATTTGGGTGTTGGACAGCACACTGCCAACACTATCTACATTAACAGTCAGAGCGCATTGGCAGTTGTGAGGAACCCAGTTTTCATGCTCGCACAAAGAAAATTGAAGTGCATTACCACTATGTCAGGGAGAGGCTCTCAACAAGAGAGATCAGCTTGGCTTATGTGCCAACACAGGACAACCTTGCAGATATTTTCACAAAGGCATTGTCTCATGAGAAGCTTGAAGCTTTCCACAAAGCTTTGGGCTTACGCCCCTTTGTGGACTGATCATGTCCTCAGGGCATGGCACTTCCCTTTACTCATGTGCCAGCTCTCGTTCACCGCATCACTCCAGGGGGGATTTGTTACCATATACATGTGCTAGTGATGTGTGTGAACACACTAGTACCGCCATGGAATCTTTTCCCTCTTTAGGAGGTTTTTCCCCCCGAGCATTGTATATACGCCCATCACTCTAGGGCTATCTATCTTTCCATTGGACACTAAGTACTATACTCTCTATGTGTACCTTGAGCTTCCTTCGTCTTCTCCAAGCTATGTGTGTGTTTCTCTGCAACCCGAATTTCAACATCTCTAGTGTGTGAAAATTATTTCTCTCCATTAAGTTCGATGGTCATCATCCCCTCGTTTTGGAGGTAAGTCCATAGGGATATCATCGATGAACACATCTTGGAATCCTTTTAGAAAATTAGACAAGTCCAACTCTTCTTAATGCCTACCATTTATATTTAATGAAACATTAGGATCTTTTAGGGACTCTTTAAAAGAAATCATGTACCCAGAAACTAAGCTCTTCATTGATTTATCAAAAGCAGGAGGATTTACAAGTGGTATAGTACGAAAAGAATCACTAGCGTCTATATACATGCTCTTTCCCCTGTAGGTGAAGTAGATTCTCCTTTCAGGGAACTTCATGTTGGTAGCCATGTGGTTGAACCATGGTACCCCTAGGATAGCATCTTCATGTTGGAGAGGAGAGATGAAAAAGTCTTCTTTGTTGACATAGCTTTGGACATGAAGCCTCAACTTCCCAATCAAGGGAGTAACGGAGGCTTGTTGTCCCTTGAAAGTGGTATGGGCAGCTACAGTATCTCCCATCTCGAAAGCTTGAATGCCCAACTTGGTGGCCAACTCTGTTGATATGAAGTTGTGAGTAGAGCCATGGTCAAACAAGATGAAGGCATCATGTTCCCTTACCTTTTCCCAAGCATAGAATAGAGGTGATCCTTTGCAATGAGCATCCTCTTTTGGAGCTTCCATAGTGGAAGATCTAGGAGTCTCATTGCGGGCATTTCTCTTGGGGCAAGAACGATAGCCATGTCCTTGCTCCCCGATCTTAAACCATTTTTTATCCTTGAGAAAATCTTCAAGATCTTCTGGAGAGAGTTTGTTTTTACCTTTGTCAACTCCCTTCTCCTTGGACCGATTGTTTTTTTTGCTGTTGGAATTGACTTGGGAAGAATTTGGGCATTGGTTTTCCCATTTGCATCACTTTTGTCTTTGTTTTCCATGGGCTTGACATTCCGTCTAGCCCCTTGATGGAAATTGATGCACGAAGCAACCATGGTGTGGTGGATTACTTCGGTGATAGAACCAGGCTGTTGGGAGTTGATGTACTCGAACATATCTTCAGGTAATCCCACACAGAATTGTTGCTTTTGCTCGACGAACTCTATCTTTTGAAAGACAGTAGACTTGAGATGTAAATCCCAAAACTTGTCTACGTATTTGTGGACAGACTCATGGTAGAGAAGCTTAGTACTTTGTCCTTTGCCTCACTTGCAAGGAATTGCAAGCGATGATGGAAACTCATAGAGTTTTTCATGTCTTTGGGGCTTCTCCATTGCCACAAAGTCTAGCCCACCATTGACAAGCTGATTTCTGGAAGTGCATAGCTACATGGCATAGCTTGGAGGATTCCATGAAGCCCTCTTCTCCAAAGGCCGCATCAAATTTCTAAATAAAGGCCAATACTTTGTTAGTAGCACCAAAGGTGCCATCATAGGTGAGAAAAGAGATACTCTTTCCTCCCTCTTTGAACTTCTTGAGCTTTTGTGACCTTCGCCATGCAGGGTAAGATTTGCAATGTCCTCCCCTCTTGTATTCTCTAGGAGAATAGCAATGTCTTTCGTCGGAAGAGGAGGAAAGTGAAGAAGAAAGAGAAGAGGGTGACCTCTTTCTTACCCTTTTCTTCCTTTGTTTCCTCTATTCCCTTTTGGAGTGACGAGGAGAAGGACTGTGGGTTGACCATTTCCTCTAGGGAGGATTTGGCGACCGTCTAGACCGTCGTCTTCGTGGAGCCACATCTTCAGAGGAACTTAGGGATTCATTACTTTCTCATTCTTTGGATTCCTCCTCTTGTATGGGGAAGAGTCTTCTTTTGGGGGTCTCATCAAGAGGCCTCCTAATCTCTCTCTCCTCTTGCAGAGGAAGGGAAATCCCATAAGCGCGAAGTCATTGAGTAACTTCGGCTTCCAAAGCAGGGTTGCCCATAGCTTGCTGCAACCTAGTAACAAGATAATTGACAAACATGGAGGCATCATCATTAGCACCTTTATGTGCAAAATCAAAGTTATCAAGGTTCATTCTACTCTCTTGGTTATTGTCACCCATGCTAATTATACTTATGTTTAGATTACTTTGTGCTTTGGTACCCTCAAAAACATTAGTTGCTACTCTTCTTTACATTTGAAAATCATTTCTCAAGCAGCCACACCCGTGGTTTAGACACTACTGATTGCAAAGACTAGTGGAGAGGGTCTAACATTCCCCGGTTGATTATAGTTCCTGTTGAGCTTGCTCGTAGATCAATAATGGTAAAACCAAAGGCAAGCCCCGAGAGACTCCATTATTAAGACTATAGTTCCCAACGGTGTACCTCGAACTAAGTCCTTCTCGACCAAGATAATAGATCCCTATCCCACTTACCCTATTGCAATTAAGAGGCTTAAGCTTTCATGGAAAACTTAATGACCTCTCTTCTTGAGCAAGGAAAGAGAAACCAATAGCTATGATACCAATGTAATAGAAATGGCCTATGAACTTTGAGGATAGCGGAATTATGAGAATTAAAGAGTGCATTTTTGTGAGACTACTTTGAGAACTAAAGAGTCCATTTTTGTGAGACTACTTTGAGAACATAGAGGGTGAACTTAATTGATGGTAGAAACATAATCATAGTACTTAATTAACTTGGCATGAACAATACTTTTGCAAGAGAGAGAGAGAGTTTAAAGAACTTAACAATAGTTGAGGATCGGATTTATGTGGAGCTCGTCCCCCCTCCAATAGGCTTTTGTATTATAGATTCTCCCATCAAGAGAGACTTGGTACAATACAATCTTTGTGTTCCTTGTGACCTAGGTGATGCAATGAAGATGGAAAGCTTCATGCATCACGCGCATAACATAGACTTTGTAAAGAGCATTAACTATCCCCAGCCTCAGTCCCAAGGCCTCAAACACCTTCAAAGGTGGAGAGAGCTAGTGGGGAATGAGGGTAGGGAAGAGGAAGAAGAAACATTCATAGGAGAAAGAAGTAGTTCCTCACTTATCATCACTCTTCTTGTTAGCATACACAATAGCATAGTAATGAAGATTGAGAAGATGGCAAGCTTAAGCATTGAAGCATGGCTCTTGGTTGGATTTGCATTCCATAGCCAAGAGTGTTGGTGTTGGAGAAGCAGATGGAGCTCTTGCACTTTTCACTTCACACAATGAGAGTGTGTGTGAGTATGTGTGGGAGAGTATACCCCCAAGCAACCCCCCTTCTTGCTTTGGTCGACCCCCTCTTCTAGCTCAACATGGAAGCTCATTGGACCCCTGCATATCAAGCAACAAGGGTAGCCTTGGGACAAGTGTCCCCCTATCCCCTTTGAGAGAGAGGACTTGATAAATGAAAAAAAAATATTTACATCAACTAAATTATCATTGGACCCCTTGGGAGGCTAACCAATAGGCTTTAGGCACACCATGAGGGCAACATGAAGAGGAGCTTGACAAGAGTCTTATTTGCTTTCTTTGTACCAAGCTTGTCTTATGTGAGGGTGTGAGTGTTCTCTCTCTAGCCTACGAAGTTGTCATATATCTTCTTCTTCTTGGTTGACCAAGAGGTCCTCCCACTTTTTTCTCTTTGCCAATACCCTTGAATATGAGGCTTCTATCTATGGCTATTCTATGTATCATCCAACCTATCCCATTTGTTTCTCAACCACGTCTTTGTCCCTTTAGCTTCAATCCCTTCACCCAAAGCCTATTTCTCTAGCTCTTCCAAGGTTAATCATTGATAGTCTCTTTACATCAAACTCATCTTGATGGTCTCTTTACATCCAATTCATCTTGGTGAGTGTTGGCATGTATCCAATGATCAATGATCACACAATATTTCCTTGGGCTTATCAATCCTACACGGAGTCTTCTTTGATGGTTGCATAGTTTCTGGCTACTCAAACTACTACTTGAGCATTGTGGAAGGACATTGGCACACAATGTCCAAGCTAGAAATGCAGTTGGACAAGCACACTATCTCACATTTTAACATTATTGTCAAAAAGATTGCAGAGCTCACCTTAATCAAAACAAGTATAGTGTACCAAAGTGAGTAACCAAGTTCACAATCTCGATTTTCAAGGCACTATTTCCTTCATCAACCTTTTCCCACACTCAAAGAAAGAAATAGTGTTCTCTTGAATAATTGTCTAGCTTGTAGGCGAAACACAACACTTTACAAAGGAGAGGAGAGAAATGGAGATAACAATGCGTCTTCAAATATGTATTAAAACTCTCACAATATAGAGTTCATTTAACCTAGAGAAATGAGTGGCACTTTTCAAGGCTTGGGTTTTTAAAATACAAAGATCCCAATAGAAACTCTTGTAAAAGCTCCTCTAGCATTTATTAAGCATCTGTTTCATTGGAGCTCAACTCTTCAGTGTCTATTACTCCCAATCCAGAGCGCCTTTATTCCATTTGTAAATAAATCCAATGGTTAGAATCCATAAAAACACCATCATGAACCAACATCCAAACCAACCAATCTTATTCAAGGATATTGCCCAAGGAAACAAAACTTCACTTCCAAATTAACGATTACTTAAAAGCAAGGGGACCCAAAATCACTACGAGAGTGTTTGTATGGCGATGCTTTTTGCTCATAAACAATCATGTGTGTTGCTTGCTTTTTCCCAATTATCTCGATATTCGGGCCTCATATTTCTTTTTTAGCTCGTCCAATAATGAAATACTTTTTTCACCTTTAGTTAATCTCTCGCCACCATTGGCACTATGCCACCAAAGTAAGCCAAATCAAACCCAAATTGCAAACCTATTGTATTTCTCATACGCATCAAAGTTGTATTCTTGGAACTGACAAAAACGTCCGTCACTCTAAACTTCAAAAATGGTTGACCAATTCTTAATAAATTTCTCGTGTTAGAGAATAATAAGGCTACAACACACTCATTAAGGGAGCCTTTAAATGCCCATCTGCAGCCGCCCTTAGATAGCCAAGTCCAAGTAAGACTCTCCCATGCGCCCATGTGTAGCCGCTTTTGGGTAGACAAGTCCTCTTAGAAATCGGCCACTGGCCAAAGAAATCCGGCCAAGACCACCGGCCGCCGACCACCGACCAAAGACCATGGACCACCCACCACCGGACGGCCATTTTTCCATTGTCTTTCGGCCGTCGTCCGGCCAAGATATTCCGGCGTAAAGGAATATTTCGGCGAAGGGAAAAAAAAGTCTCGGGGGCAGGCCCCCAAAGTTGCCCCTGAATTTGCTCCGTACCACCCACGATCACAAATAGAGATCTCATCAGCGTGCATAGCTGGAATCCACCAAATATATGTGCACCATTTACTTCTCCTCATAGGGTAGAGGAGCCAGTAGGGGGACGGGTAACTTGGGGAGCTTGAATCTCTCTCCTCCTAGCTTGAAGCTCTCTCTACCCTAGCTTATTTTAATCGCCTTTTCACAAGCTTTCAGGAGAAATAATTTGGGATTGGTCGGGTTTGAGAATCAGTAGTCGCGGCGCGATTTTCGAAATCTAGTGTATCAAAAATTGGCATGAATAAGAACACCAACCAGGGCCAAAAGAGGTAAAATGCACCCACGGAGGCTTGAGCCCATGCACTGGCCAATGGAATGGCGTTGTTTCAAATCAGCTAGCCGTTTGGGCTTCTCTTTTTCGTGCCTTTTATGGTCATCAAGAGTAATATAAAAGGGCCTTCTTTGTCTTGTTTCTGGGGGCCGTACCACAAATGGCGCCTCTACCCTATGGGGGCCTTATAAACTGTGCAACATATATTGTGGTGGCAAAACTTAGAGAGGTGGGCATTGCAAGTATACCAACAACAATAGCACCACAAGTGCTAATAACACAAAAAGTAACGTATAAACTCCCACTAGAGAATGAATCTCGACCATTAGCCAACTAGGCCAAGCATGGAACCACTAATGCCATAGATGTGCCGAAAAACAAGCATGCAGTTAAAAAGTCTCTAAAAACTATAGGGAAGAGAACAAATCATGTAGCAAACAAGCTCTGTGAACTTGTCTCCACCTATACCTATAAGCTGACACAGCTATGCAATAACTCAGAGAAAATCAGACTCTGAATCACAACAAGGCATACATCATTGAACACTCCTGTTGTGTGTGCCAAAAACGGCTCGACGATGTGAACGTTGATGCCGATGCCGATTCGAGAGCATCAAGAAAGTGTGTGTGTGTGTGTGTGTGTGTGTGTGTGTGTGTGTGTGTGTGTGTGTGTGTGTGTGTGTGTGTGTGTGGGGTAAGAACACATCACTGAGACTCTCTCTCTCTCTTTGTCCTATGTATGATGTGAGGGAAGTGAGAAGGCTCTCTGTAGCTTTACAAACACGCAAGAGCCCATGCCCTCTAGTGCTTCTCCTTGCCGAAAAGTGTGGGTGTGTGTGTGTATGCGCGTACACACACACGCTTGCCGATTTTCGACACCCGAGAGTACGCTCTCTTTGCTCTGTAGTGTTACATAGAGAATATCAAATTCTCTAACGTTTCCTTGCCAGATTTCAATGCTAATGTATTGTTGCTTAGCGTTACAATTTTTCCAACGCTCTCTACAAGACAAACCACCGCTATGCTTTTTCTTGAACGCTACTATATTTTTAATTTGTTAAATGCTACCTCTTGAGCTTCCAATTGATAGCGCTACGACGTACTCTTCATGGTGACGCCAACATGTAGAATTCTAGTCTTGTAGAATTCCAACGGCACTGTGTTAGCTTGCCAACACTTGCTGAGAATCCAGCACTACTATTGAGAAAGCTTTTTTGCAGATTGTTGAAGCTCCAATACTTAGTGAACCTCTCTCTACTAAAGCTTTGAGTCTCTGCTCAAGCGGAGGGTCATGCACGCGTCAAGAGCCGGTTGGGAATCACCAAGCTCTCATAGCACTTTGTGATTGTGCGCAAAAGCGCGTGCATGCGAGTGTGAAGTGCATGCAGTAGAACACAGATCTGGTGGAGCTCTTGGTGAGCATAATACTCACCACTTCTTATTCTTCTATAATATCCAAAGAATAAGTTAGTGGGTCAATGATGAGCGGTTGGCCAATTGGCTTGAGCCCTAATAGTGTGTGTGTGTGTGGGGGGGGGGGGATGAGAGAGATAGTGTAGCTACCCGTGGTAGATGGGGCTCCTTGGTTGCCAAGAGTAGATATGTCCTAATGGTACACGAGGATTCCTTGTGGGGTTTTCCCTTAATAGCTATTAGTACAGCCGACCACCTTTGGCGGCCTCTCTCTCCCCCTTTCTCTCTCCCTCCTTATCATGCACAGAGGACTTTTGGACTGTATCCTTTAGCTCGCAGCTCTCGACACGTGTAAAGGGCACTCTCACTGCCGTTATAGAATACATATAGATGTAGTAAAGTGAGGGGTTATGACGAGCATTTTCATGTTTATTCGTAAAGTATGCCCAATATGGTTAAATTTTCAGCCCAACTATAATATTATGCCTAGGTTATCAAGTGGTAAGTGTTACCAAAGTGAACCTTGAGAGAATAAAACCGGGTGAACCTACGATCATTGTCATATCATCTTGCTGACTACGACATGTATAAATCCATTAAAAACTTCTTTATAAAAAAGAAAAAAGAATGACTAATTTTAGAAATGTGAATTGCCTCAACATGTATTATGGCAAGATATCCCAACTCTCAAGCAAACATAGGGATATTAACTCATATGTGTGTAGTCCAAAATGATCCATATGATCATATGTTGGATTTAGCAAAATGTGTATGTGTGTGCGCACGCTCACGTGCGTGTGTAGGCATGCCTAGTAAGTATGTGTGAGGTGAAAGTTAGGATGGACAAAAGCTACAGGTTGAAACCAAGACTAACGAACGGTAAGTATTAACATAAGCTAAGGCTTAAACTAGGATGGCCAAAAGCTACATGCGAAAACTAAGACTAACAAATGGTAAGTCTTAACAACTACTAACAAGTCTTTTCTGAAAAATCATTTCAATGCAAGATTCCTCATATTATTTGCCTTCGCAATGCTCTAACATCATGAGCATGGCGTCCCTCCTCTGCATATGACCCTACTCTTGTTCCCTTGGATGCACTCTGTCTAAGCCCCTCAACTTTACACCTCCTCCTCAGCCCGCCTAGCCCCATTCGCCCCTTATCCTTGCTATCAATACTAGCTGTTATCCCCCAATTGCGTCTTTGTTGCAATCTACACGAGGACAAGCATAGAGATGAGACGTGTGTGTGTTATTGTATTAAGCTATTACTTTTACACAAAAGGACATTATGTTCAAAAGACAACTCGCTTTAGAAATTAGAAAGGTGATTTGCACAAAAAGGGTTCTCCATTTGACTCACTTGTACAATATAATCAGAACGAACTAATCATTCAAGTTATCCTATACATCGAGACTTAACCAGTATATGAGGATGAAATACATCTTCATCTCCAAGGTCGGATTGCAGCAACTCTAAACCACTTTAAGCAAAAAATATATTTCTTACCTGCATCCATATAGACAAAACAACAGATTTTCTTAGACTTGGCTATGTATGGCAGGTAAAGTCAGGGTAGTAAGCCAGCATGTACTGGAAGTCTATGAGCTATTGTCATCAAGAAGAACATTAGAAGGTATTCACCCACATTTTTTTTGTGTATATTCAAATAACGTACATCCAAACCAATCAGAGAGGAGCCATGTAAATGCTCTAGTTTCATAGTTTTTGCTCATTATGAAAATTTGCAACTTTGGAAGACGAGAACATCTAGGTTTTTTTTATAAAAAAAAGGGATCAATAAAACAAGCCAGTACTACCTACATCATGTATCAACTATGGAGATCCCATTTTTAGCAAAGGTTGTAGCCAAAAATAGGTAAAGATAGAGTATAGCCCAATATCTCTAATCACTTGCTCAATAAACTAATTTATAGTTCAATAATTAGTAAAGGTAGATCATTGCCAATCGATGCGAAAAAAATATACCAAAGAGTGAAAGGCCAATTAACTAAAGTAATTACACCACAATATGCCAAACTATTTATAGCAAGTGCAATCAGTCAATATGCTCAATAGAAGAAAAATTTCCAAATGTAATCATCCAAAAAAGACCAGAGTTCCACCAGTCCATCCACCTTCTAGATCTTCATAGCCGTACCCTGTCAACAAGTTTTTTTTATTAAAGACATCCTATTTGATCAAGCCATAGCCATCTCATTAATGTCAAGTTAGAGAATCATACCCAAGAACCTAGGAGCCAAATTCTAACAAGTTACCACCATCATAACAAGTTAAAGACCTAAAGTAGACCATAGTCTGCAATAAGAAAATTAGAGTACCAATATTATAATCAATAGCATAGAGGTGTAAATAGGAACCAATAGCCAAGCCATGATCTTTAACATAATCATGCCCAATAAGTGCAACTAATCCAAGAAGGGAGTGCCAACAAAGTAAATCCTAAGTGTCAACCAGATTCTAAACCATAGGAAGAACTAGATTGTGAGACCAAAACACAAATCTATATTATAAATCAGAGAAACAATAAGATTATAAAACTATAGTAACCCAATCTAAGTATTTAATTAAAAATACCCTATTTAATAGCCACAGCCATCCCATCAAGGTAAAGTTAGCAAATCAGAAGACCCAAGTGAAGTGCACGAGCGAGAGCGTGTGTGAGTGTGTACAACAATGGAGAAGAGAGGAGCAGAGGATACCTTGTGTTTGCAGGGGCTAAAACTCACTCTTTACATTTGAGCCCCCTTATTCTATTATGTACATAATGAATAAGTATAGTGGGTGGGCACCTGGCCAAACCGGGACACATGGGGCTTTACACCAACAACCTCCTACGTAAAGGCCAATGTGGTCGTGAGAGCTCTAATACCAGTTGAAGTGCGCGAGCGAGAGCATGTGTGAGTGTGTGCAGCAATGGATAAGAGAGGAGAAGAGGAGACCTTGTATTTGCAGGGGCTAAAACTCACTCTCTATATGTGAGACCCTTATTCTATTATGTACATAATGAATAAGTATAGTGGACGGGCACCTGGCCTAACGGGCCACATGGGGCTTTACCCAAACAACCTCCCACGTAAAGGCCAATGTGGTCGTGAGAGAGAAAAGAAAACCGTACAAAACTTGTACAAGGCCATCACAAGTATGACCTTAGCCAACGCCCACTGGCTCACTCAATCTGTGCGCATCCATCTCTAATTGTAGAGGAGTATAGAGCGATCAACACCATCCTCCTCACCAAAGCCTCACACATCTTGCAGGTATCTCACCATACGTTGCAAAGTGCCCCTATGCTCAATCCCAATATCAGTCACTGCACAACTGACTGCTCCCACTGCAAATGCACCTACCGCAAATGCAATCTTGGGTCTCGAGATGAGTATCTCGTACATGAGACTCCCAAATGCTGATGTAATCCTAGCAATATCTGCCAATCTGACCATCTCAGTCAAATTTGTCTTAGAACTCCACTCATGGAAATCACCCTGACACCCGAACTCCGATCCCTGGAATCCATCCTCGTGTCCATCGCATGTCACATGCGCAGCAAGAGCATCTGTCTATCCTGAACCCTGTGTGGTAAGAGCAGTGCCTACCTCTAACTCACACACATCAGTCTCTGGCCTAAGCATATCCATGAATGACTAAATCACGAGTGAATCCTCATCACTCAAGCCATCTATATCTGTCATCGTATCCCACAAATGACATGCCATGTTGCACAACTATTCACACAATTGGCTCAACATGCTCACAAATTGGAGCATCATGCAAACCTATCCGCCATAAAGGAGACATGCCTCGTCTCTCTGCATGGCTGCGTACTCACGAAGACCGTGTCGTCTCGTACGTGATGTACTCGCATCGCATGAATCGTGCCAGCACTAGCACCTCTCGCTATGAATAATTGTCCACGATGCAATCTAAAATTGTGCTCATCCAGCACTACCTAGCATCTGTTGTCTCGTAACTAACTCACAGAGATCAAGCTCTGCGTCAAACCTGACACATGGCGTACATCTCGCAACACGTATGATGCACCACTCAGCAACAATAGTCTGACATCTCCTGCACCAACTATGTCATGCACTGAACCATCAGCTAGACACACATGTCCAAGCATACCACTAGCATATGTGATAAAACATTCACGACTCGGCGTGACATAAAATGTAGCACTCACATCTAGTATCCAATGCGAAGGTAATGTGTCGTCAAAAAATGACATAAGAAAGTCAAGAGTAAACATGGAATCAAAGTCAACATCTCCGTCATGCGTAGCCACATACGCTACATCTACTCCCACATCATCCAAAATGATAGCATCCCTCTTGTGTTGTCTCTTGCGCTGTCTCATCCGCCGAAAACAATGCCTACGTACATGTCCTGTATGACCACAATACCAACACACAACATCTCTATGTCTACAAGGTCGTCCTTTTACTGTAGGCATCTCTCTAGACTCATTTGTGCCAAAAGCATTGCACAATCTTTGCCATAAATCTCTAGCTGTACATGCATCCAAACTAATGCGATAGACAAACTCACCAAGGTGTAGCATGATCGTCGAACATGCAAGCTCATCCAAGTCCTCCCACTCATCGTCAATCATAAACTCTGGCCTAGCATCCATGCCATGTAGTGGCAACACTTGGCCCAACTGAGTCAATGCATCATGCATACCTTCTTTCCAATGCTCAAAGTTTGAACCATCAAACTTTGTATGGAAAAGCACAAATGTTGACAATGATGTACATGCCAAATCCATGGCAATAACCTTGACAAGACAAAGCACAAATCAATCAACTCACAATAGCCAAAGCTTGGCTAACTCATATACCAAGTATTGTCAAAATACAACATAAGCTGGTATAAGCTGTCTAAGAGAAGTGTCAACAAATATGGTGATCAATGTAAGGAAACAAAGTGAGAAAAACCGCTCAAATGATGCCAAAAAACCCGCTCTAATCCAAGAGCACTATGTGGTAATCGATGAAACTATCATCAACAATCTCCCTCCCGGATAAGTCAATGACTCTTGGACCCACTCGCTGTTGCCCCCCCCCCCCCCCCCCCCCCTCGCCCCGGGCCCTCGCGCTTCTGCCTTCATCAGCTCCGCGCAGCCCCCCTGCCCCATGCGCTTCTGCCCTCATCAAATGCGTGCAGCCCCCCGCCCCACGCGCTGCCCAGCCCGCGCCTGCCCGCTGCCCCACTGCCCGCTGCCACCCAGCTTGCTGCCATCTAGCCCGCCCGCCGCCTATCTCGCCAGCCCCGTTGCCTATCCTACCCGCTGCCTATCCCACCCAACCCGCTGCCATCCATCCCTTCCAATACCTCCTATCCCGCCAGCCCCGCCTGGCGTCCTCGGTTCTCTACGCTCGTCTGCTTCCTCGAGGTACTCAGGCGCAGAAGGCCTCCTCTCGTCAACGACTCTTCACCTTCTCTTCAGAGCAGTAGACACAGATGGAGGCTTAAGCTCCACCACAGAGGGACTCCTTCGAAGTCCCCTCGCCTGACCCCGCTGAGCCCACCATTTGACTTGCTCTTTCACCGATAGAGCAAGTGAGCCTAGCCACAGAGATAGAGCGCTTGTAGGTGACTTCTATCATCTGCAAGATTCTCAACATCAGGCCTAGTAGAGGAGAGCTGTGTGACCTTCTCTAGGCCCGCCTTCTTGCAGAGGTGGGCAAGATCTTGGACGTTCAGATTCTTGGACGAGGCTATTATTAGATCAAGTTTGAGACCTCCGAGATGGCATCCAAGGTCATCACCATGAGCCCCTTGACCATCCGAGCAGTTCGAGCCCACTTTCGATAGTGGAGACATGGTTTTGACCCTGCTTCAGATGTGTTGGTAGAGGAGACAGACATTCCCATCTCTGTCTGCTTTCCTGGTTTACGGAGGGAGTACCTACCACTTTTGTCCAGGATAGGCTCAACAATTGGGACTGTTCTGGAGATACCTCGCATGGCAGCCTCGGTAGCTGCCGAGGCGGCCGGCATTCCCTGGTTAGGGATACTCACACTCTCCCAAAGGTCATCCTCCTTCCTCGGGTGAGTGGGGGTTGGTTTAGATAGAGAGAGGAGTATTCGGGCCTCCCAAATTAGTGTTTCATTTGTCCACAGATGGGGCATCTTGCGAAGGCCTGTCCACAGAGGAGGCCCCGACCTACACCACAGACACAGTTCTAGCCTGCAAGGTATAGCCAGCAGCTAGGCGGAGACACAGAGCACACAGGCAGAGCCACCCTCCGAGCTTGGGGCTCTAGCGGAGGAGGGATGGCAACAGGTTCATGGTCGACGCCGGAAGGGGCCACAACGATAGCCTGGCACTCAGTGTGGTCCTCAGGCGCCTGCCCAGCAGTAGTGGGTTCCCACGGGGAACCGATTCGGTCCTCTTGAGCAGGACGAGGTCCCTGCTCCAGCCCCCACCTCAGCTTTACCCTCGACAGCCCCTCCTCCCCCCGAGTTCCCCCCCTCCTCATCAGCCTCCCCCCCGCCTCCTATTCCTGCCGCCTCTCCCCCTCCCCCCTCTACCTTTGTCGATCCCCCCCGCCCCTCTTCTCCCCCACCTCCCCCTGCTGCTTCACCCCCCCCCCCCCCCCCCCCCCCCCCTCCCGCTCCAATTCCACAATCGACTCAGGGGGCATGGCCATCTCCGACTGCTAGGAGATCTCTTGGCAGCACTTTTTCCATGAGTCGCTTAGAGAGAGAGGGATTGCCTTTCTTGCAAACCCCTTTACAGGTACAGACATCTCCCTTTGCAGCAGTCCCTCGAGGTCTGACGAGCTTTGACATTCGTCACCGATAGGACTTCTTTGCCTACAACTTTACACTCTTTCTCGACGACTCCTCTTCAGACCTTGAGGCAGCCTGCTTCAGGGTTCATGTTCTGTTCCTTGCAGCCAGGGCGATAGAGGCCATGCCCCTAGAGTTCTCTCACCACATGGGAGACGTAGGAGTTACAGACTTGCTTTCTGCTCTTTGGCCATTGGCCAAGTTTGCGGTGACTCCTCTAGATGCAACAGGATGTAGACACATTGTGGTTCACTTCTTTGCTGATACTCAGTGCTCACCATGCTATGTATACATTCATGAGGACTCCTGGACAAAGGAGGTTGCTTTACGTTCGGCTCGGGCTACTTGGGCTTGGGCCAGACACTCTTTGCAATCACGCCTATCTAGAGGACGCTCAGATGCGGATTACTCCCCATCCAAGCCAACCTCCAAGATAGCACGTTTAGTTGTTGCGGCAGCATCTGTTCTTTCTCGTTCCCCATGAGGATCGTCTCATGGAACGTGCAGGGACTAGGTGGGCCCCAGTTTCAGTGTCACAGGGGCCGACTACGTGAGGAGCTTCAGCGTTGCCTTGTGGGAGGAGAGATTGATCTTCTGATGCTTCAGGAGCATCATCTGTGAGAGAGCAGCATTAGACGTTGTGGTCAGCTCTTGCATGGACAATATGATAATTTTTGGTGAGTTGCTTTTGGACCTGGAGGCATCCAGGGTGGGGTATGTATGACTATTGCGGATTTTATGCATCAGGCCATTGTGGACAGAGGGATTATTGTGCCAAGCAAGGCTCAGTGGATCATTATGCAGATTCAGGGTTGCCTTGAGGGCTTCCTGAACATATATGCATCCAATGTGGCGAGTGTGCGAGCAGAGTTTTGGCCAGAGATTGTTGAGTCCATACCGCAGGCAGAGCAGTGGTGCATAAGGGGTGACCTCAACTTATTGGAGGACGCTTCTGACAAGATTGGTGGTAGCCATGCTACCGTGCATGGAGTTGAGCCGGCATCTTGGGAGAGGTTTTGTATGAATTTGAGGGTTTCGGATGTGTGGCAGCACTCTAGCTTTGTGAGGCCCCCAGACAGCCTGGCCTTCTCTCGTTCGGGACCGCAGAGTGGAAGGAGTGAATCTATCGCAGATAGATCGCTTCTACACTAGTGATCATTTCTGTGACTTGGGTGGGACTATTGGCATTCTGGCAGGGACTTCCTTCTTGGACCATGCACCAGTGATCCTCACAGTGGCAGATACACAGAGGAGGGGAAGCACGATGCTTTGAATCCCTGAAAGGGTCTTGCTGGACTCTACACTCAGAGAGCGATTAGAGGCTCTCTGGACAGAGAGCTTGGACATGCAGGATTCTCCTATTGACAGAGTGACCTAAGGATTAGCTCAGCTCAGTCGCTTCTTTCTCCAGGAGTCTTTGGCTCGCCTGGCTGCAGCGAGAGAGGAGTAGCAGCGTCTCAGACAGGGTGTTGCTTCCTTGCAGAGAATGCAGAAGCAGCCTCCAGACCGTCCTTGGTTGGAGGAGTAGTTACGGCAGGCTAGCCAAGAGCTGGTTAGCACAGAGGAGTGGCACCATAAGTTTGCTTTCCATCGACAGGCATCTCAGTGGACGCAGGTGGGTGACAGAGTGACTGGTGCTTTCTTCCATGTAGTGGGATCTTAGCATACGCATGCTAAGGTCAATCAGCTGAGGAGTCCTGACGGCCAGTTGCTTCTGAGCCAGAGGACATGCGTGCAGTTGCTACTGACTTTTACTGTGAGTTACTGTCTACAAAGCCTCAGTCAGAGCGTCAGAATGCATGCAGGGAGTAGGTGTGGACATAGATGCCTTGTCTAGTGACTGAGGAGATGTGTTAGAGGCTTGAGCTGCCATTTCATCTTGAGGAGTTACACACGGCTCTTAGTGCACTCCCCCATGGTAACTGTCTAGGTGAGGATTTCTTGACTCCCAGTTTTTTCTTGGAGTACTAGGACTTGCTTGGCCCAGACCTCTGTAGTGCTTTTCAGTACATCTTGCACACAGGAGAGATGCTGACAGCCTGAGTGAGGGTCTCATCTACCTCATTCCCAAGGAGGGTGGCTCCTTGGATGAGATGCAACAGTGACGCCCCATCACCATCCTCAACTCAGCCTAAAAAATTCTTGCCAAGGCTCTGAGTTTGAGGATCCATCCACTTCTAGAGCCTTATACATGGTACTCATACAGGTTTTGTCAAGGAGTGCAGTGTCCTCGACAACATTTTTACGTTTTGGGAGGCTTCTACCCTAGCGCGGCTCCGTGGTGAGGATCTGGTGATTCTTCTTCTTGATTTTAAGAAGGCTTACGATAGAGTTGACTGGGACTTTCTAGAGGGCACTCTACGCAAGATGGGCTTCTCATATGCTTGGATCAGAGGGGTATTAGTTTTGTATAGACGGGCACACAGTCAGGTACTTTTGTTAGGAGGTAGAGGTGATCGTTTCATGCTCACACGTTCGGTCAGACAGGGCTGTCCTCTTGCCCCTTTCCTCTTTTTGTTCTATGCTGAGGCGATGAGCAGGTTTTTGGTGTCGCAGCAGGTTGGTTTATGGGGCTTAGCACTTCCTTTTTGGGGAGATGAGCTATTGGACGCTGAGTTTGTTGACGACTCAACCTTGTACTTGGATGGTTAGGAGGCCAACCTTCACAGCTGTGAGTAGGCTTTTGAGACCTTCTATTGTGCATCTGGAGAACTGATCAATTGGAGAAATACAGTGGCTTTCTCGGTTGGTAGTGTTCCTGTACCCGATTGGATGCCAACGGAGGGTTTCAGGTGGATTTCCCCAAGGACTGCACTTCGGTACTTGGGCTGTCAGGTTGGTTTAGACTTGTCTCCCTTCGAGCAACAAATTGTTCCCCTCCTCCTGTCTATCAGGAGGAAGTTGCTACATTGGAGCTCCGCACGACTTTCTTTGGTTGGCAGAGTTGTAGTGGCCAACCAGGTGTTGTTGGCTACTAGGTGGTACATCACTTCTTGCTGGATCTTCTCGAGTTCTTGTATCAGTCATGTAGAGAGGCCGATCAGGAACTTCCTTTGGTCAAGGTGTGACACTTAGACAGCTCGGGAAAAAGTGGTTTGGCAAGTCATCACTCTTCCTTGTTCACATGGAGGGCTTGAGATCATAGACCCAGCACAGCAGAGCAGAGCCCTTCTTGGGAAGTTCATCGTACGAGGACTTCTTCGAGGTGGTGAGGAGCCCTGGAATGAGTTCTTGCTACAACGGCTTCGTGCTAGGGTGCCTTAGGTAGGAGGCCCCTGGCAACCTTCGACCAAATGGATCTTCACAAAGATGCACAGAGTTGGTTTGAGCAGGAGACTGAAGAACCGCTTTGCTATGGGTTTGCTTCGATCTTGGGAGCACTTGCTACGAGGCCTGGAGCAGCAGCAGCCTACTTGTACGAAGGAGCGTCTGCGTAGACCCTTGTTTGGAACCCCATGGTTAGCACTCAGAGAGGCCACCTGGTTGGTAGTCAGCCTCATGTTTTTTGGGGTCCCATGGCAATGGGTCCCGCACGCTCTTTAGGTGACTAGCTACAGTTTTCACGCTTGTGAGAGGATCTGGAGGGCTTTCAGTTTTGCAGGGCATGAGAGGGGTGTAGAGCATGTGCCAGGACATCTCGGAGGCAGTACCATCTGAGTGGCTCACACCTCTCGAGTCAGCAGCGCCCAGATGGATGGGAGCCTTCATGCAACTAGAGGTTCTCATCTCAGTTTGGGCTTGTTCAAAGACTGTTCCCTTCTTGTTTTTTGAGTTACAGGGTGAGGGACATTTATAGCGAGTTGCAGTAGAGGCCCCACAAGTGGCTGCATGCTGTTTTAAGAGGATCCGAGTGGTGGGCATCTGCGGGAGGACTTGTGTCATCGATCCTGACCCAGCTGCTCTTGAGATTGGACATTGGAGACTGTGGGCTTGGGAGTACTGTCGACTGGCACGACTACAGTGGGATCTTGGAGAGTGGCTATGGAGGGACCCTTTCTCTTCTACAAACCACCCAGATGTCCCTTTCTTTCAGTACACTGTTCGACTAGGATGTCACATTCTGGCAGCATAGAGAGAGGCCCACCCTACTGCTGCAGCACCTCATTGGCAGGAGGAGGGTCTCACAGCTGAGTTCTTGGCAGCTTTTTGGGAGAGGTTGTGGGACTCCAGACAGTCAAGGCGAGTCAGTTTGTTTCAGTGGCTGGTCGCACACAGAGCTACAACAATTCGGAGCTTGCTTGTGCATAGTGGTCTCTCGGCCGCATGCGCAGCTTGTGACCATCTTGGGGAGAGTTAGTGCCACTGTCTTTGGGACTGTCCCTTGGCACAGTAGGTGTGGCTTCGTGTTCTTCGGTTGATGCCTGCTCTCTCCACGGCTCGGCAGTACACTTGGGGGCAGCTACGTGGTCCACTCTCACGGGCTCGGCACTTCAGTTTGAGCTATCTTCCACCAGCACGATGATAGTGATGCAGGGGGGGCGATCTACACTCCAACCTACCACAGAGCTTACTCCACAAGAGTGGTGCAGTGAGAGAGAGGAGTGCTAGGAGCTCATCAGTGGCCTGACACTCTGGTTCATTTGGCGGGCCCGTTGCTTCCGCATCTTTGATGCTCGCCTTGTACCACCAGCAGAGACTGTTCGTGTTCTTTGGTTAGAGATGATCCACACTCTCAGAGGTCAGCTCGAGAGACTTCAGGGCAGCTCCGACCGCATGAGGGAGCGCAGAGAGGCCTTCCTCAGACTTTGGCGTCCTGGGGTTTTCTTCACCATGGTCCAGGGTGTACTCAGATGGCACTACCGTCCACCTGTGTGGCTTTTCCCTCCTCCCATTTCTTGATTTAGCCTCATTGTACATATATTGTTTTGTCATTGGGAGAGTCTCCCCATCATGGTTGTTGTAGCCCTCTCTCGGAGAGGTGGTTGTAGCCCTATGGGCAGTTTCATTAACTAATAGAAGGATCTTTTTCTTTTAAAAAAAAAAACAATTTCCCTCCTGAAGGGATTACATAATCCGGTGAGCAAACACTCTCACAATGCGATGCCAAAACACTATCGCAAAGCAACCACTGAGTGCCAAATGAAATCAAAACACGATTGCAAACCATGCGCATAAACAAATAAACTCGTGAGAAAAGTCTGGCAGAGTTTCGGCAGTATTTGGCTGTCGAACCATACATGCCATAAACATGCTCAAAACCATGAGCAAATCGTGCGCAAAATCTGCACTCAAGCATACATGAGCTTCCCCAAAGTCTCAACTCCATAAACTTGGAAAAAAAATTTGTAATCTGAAACACAAAGTGCATCAACCGCACTCTACAAGCGAGGCATATACTAGCATAAACTGGGATTCAAACCAACCAAAATATGACACAAATTGATGCTAAAAATCAGCCCACATATGCCATTGCAAGGCGAAGAATACCATCCACCGAAAAGCGCACAGCATGTGCATTCACATTGCAATATAAATGAGCATCGAGCATGTACCAAATGTGTAGCAAATAAGCATCCAAATCAGCCAAAAATTCAGCTCACAATCATGCTAAATATGCTTGCAAAACTCTCTGCAAATCCGTGCACCACACTCTTGAAATCTACTTAATCCTAAGTCAATGTACATAACCTGTGATGAATCCGACTCTCGAATCCTGAGAGTCCACAAGAATGCATACATCTACAAAGTGTTCTCAACGTATGCGCATAAATTTGTTGAAAATATCAACCCACACTCTCTTCACTAAGAGAAAAACATCAATGTGAAAAAAAGGAGAATGACAAAGCTCAATTCGAGCTCTCTGAATGTAGCAAATCACCACAATAGGCATACATAATCTTCAACTTTTGGAATACCCTGCAGTCGGTCAGCCCATATCTCCCAAACCGAATTTGCTGAAACTTCCTTCTGCAAAGTTATAGACCACACAAAAAAGGTTGGGAATGGAGGAAATGGACCTGAAATGTGTTGTTTTTACAGGTCAAAACAGATCTGTAAAAATCTGCAGCTGTGTACCCTAAACGTGCAGGTAGTCTGAGTGACGTTGGTGAAGATTTTGAGAAAACTTTTTACTAAAAAGTTGAAGAGGATAGAAAACTGGTTAGGAGTCATAAGAATCGGGTGAAAACTTTCTTCTAAAAAGTTGAAGAGGACAGAAAACTGGTTAGGAGTCACAGGAATCAGCTTGAATCAAGAATTTTGGTAGGTCAAAAAAACGTGCTGTAGTTTTTGCTGCTTCTCTATCTGCTTCTCCGTAGAGCTTCAATGGTGCTCCCAATCCCTGAGCTCTAATACCAGTTGAAGTGCGCGAGTGAGAGCATGTGTGAGTGTGTGCAACAATGGAGAAGAGAGGAGAAGAGGAGACCTTGTATTTGCAGGGGCTAAAACTCACTCTCTACATTTGAGCCCCCTTATTCTATTATGTACATAATGAATAAGTATAGTGGGCGGACACCTGACCTAACTGGACACATGGGGCTTTACCCCAACACCAAGAACCTAGGAGCCAAATTCTAAGATGAAAGTGTCAGTGCCATAACCAACACCATAGAGGTGTAAATAGGATCTAAAAAAGGTTAGTAGCTCAATTTTCATATTATATTGTCCTGCACAGTATAGATTCAACATGCTTACAAGTATTTAAGATCCGATTCAAACCATAGTTTAGAAATTCAAGCAAAAACCTGTAAGGAAGATCCTTCCCACAATCCTTGAAGGCAACATTGAATATAACCCACCAAATTCAACATACAACAAAGCAAGCTCAATATTTCAATCCTCCCCATGGAATAAAATCAAAACCCAAGGCTAAACATGGCTAAACACATCCCAACATGAGAAAACATCCTCACACTAGCGGGGCACAACCACAAAAACAGCCCTCACTCCCTAACACCTATCTTTGGGAGAAACTGAGACCGACTGGACCAATCCAAAGTGATGCCATAACTCTGACAAGTTGTCGTATTGAGTGGCTCTCAACAAGTAATTCTGCTTCTCACCATAAATGGTACCAAAAGGGTGGGTATCACTGTCTCCACTATCAGAAGAGGATGAGATATTCTCCTCCGAACTGCTAGAATACTTTCTATTCTTTTTAGACTTCTTCTTGGATCTGCTTTTCTTGGTCTTTCTCCGCATCTTCCGCCTTTTTCTCATTCCCACTGCAACTAGCGGAAGAGGAACTGTCAGAACTCTCTAAAGACAAAGACGAAGTGGGGTCATCCTCGAAACAAACATGCTTCTTGGATCCATGCCTCGAAAGTCGACTTCAACCTAGGTAACTGGGATAGTCCTCTGACTTTCTCTTCTTCCGATAGTGCTTTTTACCTTTCTTCACCTGAGTGATTTGTTGCTCAAGAGCTTTGTCAAAATCTTATTGCGAGTACAATCATTGCTTTTCTTGACCCAAGTTTGGTTTAGTCTTTATGGCCAACTTGAGAGGTGAGTAGACGACATCTCGCCATCGAGAGTGAACCTTATTAAGCAGATGATTCTTAGGTACTTCACATATTTCAAGTCCTTGGAGTACTTAATTATTCTCTTTGTGCATGTGCCACCCTGAAGTTGACGTCGGTACTCCATCTTGCCCACATCTCCCGCTGAAAACTTACCTTGGGGTTCTCCCAATTCCTCAAAAGGATGCTTGCTCACATTGGAATCTTTGTTGTTTCTCTTCGTTCCCTCACTGGAAGTGGAGTAATCTTCATCTTCTCGGAGTCGGGTAGTCGGTGGTACATGGTCCTCTCTATCGGATTCACTGCTAGAACCCATCGGATCCTTTGTAGGAGAAGAATTGTCTGAGCTCTGATACCACTACAACAGACTTGGACACGCAAGCGAGAAATCAATAGCAACACACGAATAGAAAATGCAATAACTGAACTTGAAGAGAGAGAGAGAGAGAGAGAGAGAGAGAGAGAGAGAGAGAGAGAGAGTTAACACGAAGCGGCGGAGTTCTGCTTCTAGATACACTAGCCTAAAACTAGCATCCCTTTCGGTATTTATTTCTTTAGGTACAACTACCGCGTCCTCTCCACTCCGCATGTCTCCCAATAGCTCTACCAGAGTTGGAGAGCTTGGCCACCTATTTAAATGGTGCAAAGGGCCCTAAAACAAGGGACCCCCTGAAAAGCTGCAAGTTTAAGGGCATTAAAATCTTTCATGCAAAAGCAGCTAGTAGGCTAGCCATACGGACTTACCACGTCATCAGCTGCCAGGGCTTTTTCTGGGCTTGCTGCCATGTCAGCATGTCAGCCCGAATCACATATCCAACTACCACGACATCGAATTTTTAGTGTTTAGCAAGCTTTGTCCATTGGATCCGTAGTGTCTGTTTAGGTTTATGCCACATCAAAAACTTGTGAAAATAGACAAGCTTCTTCTAAGATGTCACTTAGCAACTTGTGTAGTCTATCCAGGAGCTAAGAGTGGGTATTAAAGGTCTTGGTGAAGCTACTAGTGCCCCAGTATCTCCCAAGGGCTAAACATAGGGAGTGAGGGCTACTTTGTAGCAGTGCTCGGGCTAAGTGAGGTAGTTTTCTCATTTCTGACCTATTTCTATCCTTGTTTTGCCCACCTTGTACTGTTGGCGGTGTCATTTAGTGTGCCTCTTGGTGGCCCCAAGTCTACGGTAATTTCCCTAAAGCCATGTACTATTGGTTTTCCATCTATAGGCAGTTCCATAATTTTTGCCCAATTTTGACCTCTATTTTTTCATTCATGGAGCTTTTAGGGGAGGTCGGGTGACTCTACTAGGTCCTTGTATAGGGAGGAGGCGTGCCAACCCAATTGTCACGTGCACATCTAACCCTATCAAGCTAACTCTTACGTCTAGAGTTTATGACACTCTTGTGAGCTTGTACATAGGACACGCATGTTCAAGCACTTTAGCATAGTTGCATACCCTCTAATTGCACATGAGCACAGCCCATGTCTACTAGGTGTAGGCACTAGGGAGTGTTCCTGTAGTCTAGCATAGTACAAGACTAGGTAGTCTTAATTGCATGTGAAGCACCTCTTATTAAGGATTCATTAATAAATGGCATCATGCCAATTTTTAGCAAGTCGTGGGTTTTTTTTTGTGTCTTTGCCCTACCTCACTTGTATCTCATATAAAGGTGACCCCAGGGTGTCACCAGGAGGTGTATTTTTACTGTTGCCTTCCGTAAATAAGTACTAGATATTTATTTATTTATTTACTTGTTTTCTCAGAACCCTTGAAAAGGTGCAAGTGGACATTGCATGGCCAGTGTGAAACGGATGCGGCCGAATAGGTTTCTCACAGCGGGAGTCTGGGTCGGTCAGTTTGGGACTGGTCGGGTAAGTTAGCACTGAAGTTTGATGAGTATGGAAGCCTGCGTGCGCCAAATGAAGTCTGGGCCACTCAGAAAGTCACTTATAACTTTATAAGTCAGTGGGAACTAGAGAATTAACTCAAAAGGGGCAAACTGGACACATGGCGGCTCCAGGCAGTTTTGCCACTTCCAGCACGAAGAGGGGGTGCCCAATTTGAGAGAGGAGGGTGAATTTTTATCACAAGTGACCTACAATGTGTGTGTGAGTAGTGGGTGCACGTCTACAGCTTTAATGGAAAGCTTGCCTTCTCCTCTGTCTCATGTAGCGCGATGACTTGCTCTCGTGCATCTCTCTCTCCCCTTTGGCACATATGGTAATGCCCACTAGTTGGGCTACTTAGATGAACATGTAGAGTTCTGGGGGTTTATGCACGTTTGCCAAGGCAAGAGCCTTCTGAACAAGAACCGGATTAGCTAATTGCTAATCCCCCACATGTACGCACAGTTCCATCGTGAAAGATTGCGAGTTCGGAGAGTTTTCTCACGTGAAAACTCGTCCAATTCATAGGGGAACTGTCCCATTGCGTGCGGGAGCCCTTGGGACACGCGTAGGCGTGTTCGCTCGCTAAAAACGATCTGAAACAGTGAATTACAGCCTGCTGTGTTTTTCTACAGGTTTAGGGTTTCGCACCTAAACTGCAAGGGAACCGCGGGGGAGCCTCGTGAGAGCCTTGGGATGCGTGTACAGGCTTTTGGGCACCCGGCAGTGAAAAACAGGGAATTATAGTCAGCTGAATTTATGTGACAACTCACCAAAAAGCTTCCAATAGCGAGGGAATCTGTCCTAGACAGGTGCTTTTGATCCACAGGGGTTTTTGCGCCGTTATGCTGCCAAAATCAGGTCAAAAACCTGCGTTTTTAGCCCTCTCCAGGTTTGAACAACTTTGTGAAAGCTTGTGCTAAGTGGTCGGATCGTCTACCTTAATTTGAATAAAGAAATACTGAAAGGGGCGCCAGTCTTTGGGGCCTACAGGGTGTCGGTCTTGTGTGTGCAGTGAGATTCTAGTCGTTGGATGCAACTCTTTCTCTTCCCTTCTCAGTGCTCTATGTAAAGTTAACAGGTAATTGAAATAGTACCGCCCTCTACATTGTACAGGCCGGTTATATGGTTCCATCGACGGGATAGTCACTTTTTCTTCAAAAAGTGCAGCGTGGATTGTTGTGGGTGAAAGCAACACAAAGCTTGTCGATATGGCAGAGAAGAGAGACCAAGTACCTGAATAGGGATCTTCCTCACATGGCACAGAGAAAATTCCTTCAACTCTTCAAGAAGAGGACAGGTTGTTTAGAACTCAATTGTGTTGCTGTATGGACATGTTTCAGCAGTTGGCAATCAACCCAAGGAAGCAGGAGTTCTTACAGGCTCCAACACAGGGTTTTTAGCCTCCTACACACGGCATGACTGAGCCGTTGCAAGAAAAGGAGATTTCCAATGCGTAGAGGACTCATAATGCTCGAGGAAAAGCCCATGTGGTTGAGCAACTAGCGATGTCCAATGATCCAAAGCAACTTGCTTTAGCTGGAGAGGAACCGTTTGTGAATGGTCAAGGGAGTAATGAACATGCTATGCGTCAGACCCTTCCATTACCTAATACTTATCCTGGTTATTTTGGAGGTGGTTCGGTGTTTCAAGCTATGGCTGGACCTTCCACAGGTTATATGCCAGGGAATGTGTTCGGGACAATGCAAACAGACATGGGTAACCCTATGTACACGAACATGGGTGTCCAACCAGGTTTTCAGGGTGCCTACGGCCAGCTTCGAGTGCCTGGAACACAATTTGGTATGGCTGGTTTTTCGTAGCCATACGTACAAAATGAAGATATGACAGGTAAAACAGTTGATGCGAGTGCTGGAATGAACAATCGTGGAGCACCACTGTTACAGGCACCTGTTTATGATAATGTGGCTCCTTTGAGTCAGCTTAAGGATTACAAGGAAGGTGGGCAGGGAGTGAAGTTTGAAACTTGCAGAGAACTGAGGATCAATTGAAGGCTTTGACCTTCATACAGCAATTCGATGCAACTTATGCTGGAGGAAACTTCACGGAATCTTCAAAGATACGCAAGGCTGCCACTTTCTTGAAAGGGAATGCGCTTGAATGGTGGACCGCATTGTTGAACCAGGGTCAACCAGGGTCAAGCCCCAACAACGTGGGTCCAATTCAAACAGCTTTTTGCACCTGCATGGTTGACAAACACTTTTGAAGTGGATGTGATGAAAGAATGGCACGAGTTGAATGCTAAACAGTGTCGAATCTAGAAGAATACAATAAACAGTTTTGGGCCGCACTGTTGCCAATCACCTCTTACAGGTTTGTGCCATTGTCAAAACAGATTGAGAAGTACTATTGCGGATTGCCCAAGAAAATCAGGGACTACTGCACAAAGACTACTGTCATGAATATGTTTCAGTTGACAAAGAATGCAAGAGTGGCCAGCAATCTGTCGAAAGGAGATTCCGATGGATTTAATAGCCACAAGAAAGGGTTCCAAGGCAAACAGTTTTCAGCCAAGGGCAATGTTGCAGCAAAGCCTTCTGAGCCTCCCACAAAGAAGCCCTCCACTGAAGAAGGTGATACGTCCAAGAAGCAGTCTAAGTCTTCTTCGGGACGAGGACAAGGAGAAAAGAGGCATTTTTTTGGCAAAACTTTTGAAGAACGGAAAGCTCTTAGGGAGGCCAAGAAATGCTACATTTGTGAACAGGAAGGACATTTTGCAAATGAATGCCCACAGAAGAAGTCACAGGATAAGGATGACAAGTCAGACCATAAAGGGAAGAAGCCAAAGCCAAGTGCAGGACTTGTTCCAGATTTGGTTGGAGACCAGTCAAACACAGATGCCACGGAGCTGTGTAGAGCTTGGGGCAAAGTTAGAGACCAGACAGTGCTGGTTTTCTTTGATCCAGGAGCCCATGCAAGTTTCATATCACCAGAATTGGCATCAAAGTTGGACATTCGTGCAGAGGAGATGAGTATGACAGGGAAAGCAGGTTTGGCATGCCCAGGTCATTCAGAGCCCGTTACTCCCATTTTGGGAAAGCTTCGTCTGCACATTCAGAGCTATGTGGATTCGGAAGAATTTCATATTATGCCACTTGAGGGCTGTGATGTGTTACTAGGTATCCCATGGTGTTACAGGTTGCATGCTATGGTGGATACTTACAACAAAAAGATTACCCTTGTACGTAGAGAAAAGACTCATGTCCTTGATGTAAAGCTTAAAGGCGAGTCTGTTCCAGTTGTTTCTGCTTCTGCTATTTCATCTGTAATAAAGAATCATCTTTCTGCGTACTTGATCTTTGCAAAAGAAGTACCTCAAGTTGTATCTAATTTGTCTACCTTAGATAAAGACAGGTCAACTTTTTTGAGTGGTTTCAGTGATTGTTTTTCTGTATGCCAGGGGAGTTACCTCCTGAGAGACCTGAGGATCATACTATAGATCTTGTGCAGGTTCTAGTCCACCGAATAGACCACCATACAGGGTTAGTGCAGCCCAGCAGAAAGAGATTATGAGTCAGGTCAACGAGCTTTTAGAGAAGGGGCTGATTCAGCCGAGTTCATCCCCTTTTTGTTCGCTTGTACTCTTAGTGCAGAAGAAGGATGGTTCATGGCGCATGTGCATTGACTATCACGCCTTAAATAAGAATACCATCAAGAACAAGTTCCCCATATCGAGGATAGATGACATTCTTGATCGGCTTGAGGGAGGAGCGTCCTTGTTTACAAGGATAGACATAAAGAGTGGCTACCATCAGATACGCATTAGGCCAGAAGATGTCCATAAGACTGCGTTCAGGACAACATTTGGTCTCTATGAGTTTCTTGTCATGCCATTTGGTCTCACAAATGCTCCTGCCACGTTTAATAGAATGATGGACAGAATTTTTAGACCACATAGAAACTTCGTGGGTACCTTCTTTGATGACATGATTGTCTATTCGAAGTCTGAAGAGGAGCATAGGGATCACTTGACTGCAGTTTTCAATGAGTTACGTAAGAACAAACTACTCATTAATGCGAAGAAGAGTAAATTCTTTTTGCAAGAGATTCACTTCCTTGGGCACATTGTTTCAAAGGATGGGGTACGCATGGATCCCGCTAAAGTGGAATCAATTAGATCATGGCCAAACTTGAAGTCCGTACATGACATTCGAAGCTTTCTAGGCTTATGTTCCTCCTACAGGAGGTTCATCCGAAATTTTGCTGAGATTGCTTCTCCACTCCATGCACTACAAGGAAAAGCAGTTACTTTCAAGTGGACAGCCAAGGAAATTTTAGCATTCAAACACTTGAAAGAGAAGTTGACTTCAGATCCGATAATCATTTTGCCAGATCTTTCGAAATCTTTTGTGGTTCAGTGTGATGCGTGTGGCCATAGTCTTGGTGCAGTTCTAATGCAGAATGGCCGAGTAGTCGCATATGAGAGCAGAATTCTTTTGAAGATTGAAAGGAACTTGCAAGTCTATGAGAAAGAATTGCTGGCAGTAATTCATGCTCTCACTAGTTGGAAACACTATCTGCTAGGGGTTGATTTTGTTGTCCAAACAGATCATCAAACCTTGCGATATTTTCTCACACAGACGAAGTTGTCTGAGAAGCACATGCGATGGGCAAACATCTTGTCAATGTTCCATTTTCAGATTGTGCATGTGAAAGGGAAAAAAGAATGTGGTGGCTGATGCGTTGTCACGAAAGCCCCAAATTTCAGCAGTGTCAATTCTGTACCATTGTGAACTAGACGAAATGAAGACACAATATGTTGAAGATTCAGATTTTGCAAGGATCTATGACCAACTTGTTGATGGGCAACATCATGAGCACTATATGCTTAAGAATGACTTTCTCATGATGCATGGAAAGTTATGCATTACCAAACAGTTACGGCCAAAGATTTTGAGGGAAATTCATGCTCCACCTTATGCTGGGCATCGTGGAATTGATGCGACAGTGAAAGGGGTTGAGACATTCTTCTATTGGCCAGCTTTACGTCAAGATGTTGACACATTTGTAAGATCATGCTTAGTATGCCAAAAAGTCAAATTTGACAAACAAAAGCAATCGGGACTGTTGTAGCCATTGCCGATCCCAGATAGGCCATGGGAAAGCATAGCAATGGACTTTATCTTTGATCTTCCAAGGACGCAAACAGGCAATGATGGGATTTGGACTATCATTTGTAGGTTCAGTAAGCAGGCCCATTTCATTCCTGTGAGGAAGAAGATAAAGCCGGAACACATGGTCAAGATATTCATGAGCAATATCTTTAAATATCACGGGATGCCCAAGTCAATTGTCAGTGACATGGATCCACGTATGACGAGTCTTTTCTGGAAGGCATTGTTTGAGAACATGGGCACTACGCTAAATTTCTCTTCTTCGTTTCATCCGCAAACTTATGGACAGTCAGAAGAGGCAAATTCTACTGTTCTGGACCTGCTCAAATGTTATGTGTCAGAGCACAAGGCAACCTCGGAACACCATCTTCCATTGGTTGAATATGCTTACAATAACACTGTGCATACGTCAACAGGTAAGGCACCATTTGAGATAGTGGAAGGAGGGAAGAAAGTCCCGCCCATTTTGCAGACTAAGGACAAGATTTTTAAGGCAGACAAGTATGTGCAAGATATGGATAAAACATACAGGAAGATAAAGATTGCTCTTGAGAAGACTCAAGCTAAGCAAAAGAAAGCTGATGATCGTCACCGCCGTGAACTTGTATTTTCACTTGGTGATTGGGTGCTTTTGCGCTTTGAAAAGGCCAGGCTAAGGAAAAGGAAAGGCAAGGAACGCTTGTTTCCTAAGCTCAGTATGCGATATTATGGTCCTTTTTAGATTTCAGAAAAGATCAGCGATGTAGCTTACAGGTTGAAGCTACCAGAAGGCTGGAAAATACATAATGCTTTTCATGTCAGCCTTCTAAGACCCTTTGTTGGTAATGTGCCAGAGAATATGTTTGATGAGGAATAACCTGAAGTGGAAGAATTGGATGAAATCCTTGTTCCTGAACAGATATTGACACATAAAGAACGAAAGGTTAGAGGAAAGGTTGCAAGACGCTATTTGGTGAAGTTCAAGAACTATCCATCGTTGGATGCCAAATTGATGGAAGAGTTTGAATTGGTTGATTCACCTCAGCTATTGCAATTGTATCTTGAAGCCTTTCAGATGGAACCCACAGTGACTTGATGTAGCCTTTTCTGGAGCAAGGCAAGAACATGGTTCATGATGCTCAAGAGGATAGTTAAGCAATTGTATCTACTCTTTCCATACAGAATTTAGCTAGAGAAGTTTGTGCTTGAGAGTACACTAGAAGACTTCTATGCTTGATATATGTGTCGTAGTCAGGTTGGTGGGATTGTTTAATCGTCCAACACTACATTTCCGGAAACATGTATATTTTGGATTCCCATCATAGAATATATGTGATATCAGGAGATACCGCATATATTATTGGCATGCAAGCGAGGTCGCTTGCAGTATTTTAAGGGTGGGGTATGTCACTAGGAGGTGTATTTTTCCTGTTGCCTTCCGTAAATAAGTACTAGATATTTTTATTTATTTTTATTTTTACTTGTTTTCCCCGGAACCCATGAAAAGGTGCAAGTGGACATTGCATGGCCACTGTGAAACGGCTACGGCCGAATAGGTTTCTCACAACGGGAGTCTGGGTCGGTCAGTCTGGGACGGGTCGGGTCAGTTAGCACTGAATTCTGATGAGTATGGAAGCCTGTGTGCGCCAAATGAAGCCCAGGGTCTAAGCATTGGTAGGCTATCAAGAGAATTTTCCGCTACCTTAGTGGCACTTTACACCTTGGCTTGTTTTATCCCAAGGGGGGATCATTGCCGCCAGACTTACATGCTTTTTCGGACTCAGATTGGGCTGGTTGTTTTGACACGCGAGTGTCCACAAGTGGTTTTTGTTTCATGCTTGGCAGTTCGTGTATATCATGGTTGAGCAAGAAGCAACCTACTGTGGCCACTTCGAGTTGTGAGGCTCAGTACAGGACAGTCTTCACAGCTACGGTTGAGTGTGTATGGCTTAGACGCCTTATGGCTGATTTGGGTGTTAGACAGGACACTGCCAACACTATCTACAGTGACAGTCAGAGCGCATTGGCAATTGCGACGAACCCAATTTTTCATGCTCGCACAAAGCACATTAAGGTGCATTACCACTATGTCAGGGAGAGGCTCTTAGCAGGAGAGATCAGCTTGGCTTATGTGCCAACACAGGACAACCTTGCAGATCTTTTCACAAAGGCATTGTCTCGTGAGAAGCTTGAAGCTTTCCGCAAAGCTTTGGGCTTACTCCCCTTTGTGGATTGATCATGTCCTCAAGGCATGGCACTTCCCTTTATTCATGTGCCAGCTCTCGTTCACCGCATCACTCCAGGGAGGATTTGTTACCATATACATGTGGTAGTGATGTGTGTGAACACATTAGGACCCCGGGTTGCATTTTTTCCCTCTTCAGGAGGTTTTTTCCCCCGAGCATTATATATAGGCCCATCACTCTAGGGCTATCTATCTTTCCATTGCACACTAAGTAATACACTCTCTATTGTGTGTCTTGAGCTTCCTTCGTCTTCTCCAAGCTATGTGTGTTTCTCTGCAACCCTAATTCCAACATAGTTGGGCTACTCAGATGAACATATACAGTTCTGGGGTTTATGCACGTTTGCCAAGGCAAGAGCCTTCTGAACAAGAATCGGATTAGCTAATTGCTAATCCCCCACAGGTACGCACAGTTCCATCGCGAAAGATTGCGAGTTCGGCGAGTTTTCTCGCTTGAAAACTCGTCCAATTCACAAGGGAACTGTCCCATTGCATGCGGGAGCCCTTGGGACTCGCGTAGACATGTTCGCTCCGCTAAAAGCGATCCGAAACAGTGAATTACAGCCTGCTGTGTTTTTCTGCAGGTTTAGGGTTTCGCACCTAAACTACAAGAGAACCCCGGGGGAGCCTCGTGAGAGCCTTGGGATGCGTGTTCGGGCTTTTGGACACCCGACAACGAAAAATAGGGAATTACAGCCCGCTGAATTTCTGTGAGAGCTCACCAAATAGCTTCCAAATAATGAAGGAATCCGTCCTAAACAAGTGCTTTTGACCTACAGGGGTTTTTGTGCCGTTATGATGCCAAAATTAGGTCGAAAACCTGCGTTTTCAGCCCTCGCCAAGTTTGGACAGCTTTGTGAAAGCTTGTGCTAAGTGGTCGGATCGTCTACCTTAATTTGAATAAAGAAATACCGAAAGGGGCGCCAGTCTTTGGGGCCTACAGGGTGTCGGTCTCGTGTGCGCAGTGACATTCTAGTCGCTGGACGCAACTGTGTTTTCTTCCCTTCTCAGTGCTCTATGTAAAGTTAACAGGTAATTGAAATAGTACCGCCCTCTACATTGTAAAGGTCGGTTATACAAGGTCACACTAGAGGATAAGTTCAGTACACCTTATGGGAGCAGTACCCACCCAGTTGGCTAGCAGCATCCTTCAAGCAGCTTGGCGTTTTTTACCATCATCATCAGCAGTAACAGATTGAGCCTTGGCGTTTTCAGCATGCGGTACCAAATCAGCACGAGAGGACCAAAACAGCCCTCGCGTTAGCAATGTCTAGCATATCCTGATGGTAGATGGTGAGGATGGTTGAAAACTGAAAAACGCTGGCTGATCTCGGCTGGAATCCGCAATGGAAAAACGTTGGCTGATCTGCTATCGGAGCACCCTCGACATCGGCACTAGCAGATCAGCCAATCGTCTTGTCAATTTGCATATCCAGATTCAGATCCCCTAGCATTTTGCATTTCAGCCCTTAGCCTCGTAGATCCGAGCGTCAATAGCAAGATCCCATCAACATCTCAGCATTTAGGACCATCGTATCAGCATCTGTGCAATCTAAAGCAAACACCTCATTAGCGATAGAGGCATCCGGACAAGCTTTCCGGACATTGTTGTAAGCTATTGAGGCACTCAAGATTTTTGGACTACCTTTCTCATGACCATTGTCGCTGAATCAGTTAAAAGGGTTCTATAGGACCAGCAAGCAAAGTATTGTAGAGCCAAGCATTTGTGGGCATGAGCATGTCTCTGCTTTCTGCTTTGAGCACCATAGTTATTTTTTAGAGCATGCTGATGTCCTTTAGTATCATTCTCAACCACCACGTTTTTCAGATGAGCAGAAAATATTAAATTAAAGCTTTCTCTCTATCTCCTTACCTTGCCCTCTGCTGAGAAGCAATTTGGACATTGCCTGTGACATCAACAATACCCCATCACCCCCCTGTAAAACATTAGGCAGGCCGCAGGAACCATCACCGCATCATTGATGAGCCCTGCCTAACAGCATCAATAACATGATTATTGTTAAAGTGATCCTGTCCTATCTTCCCCCTGACATTTAGCCGTGCATGATGATAGTCCTTCTCAAAGCGTAGCAATGAGCCAGTTTAAAATCATCATCCATTAGTGTAACATTTATGACATATCAGGTAGCCTACTCCTTTAAGCAATCCACTCTAGCGACATCAGCAAGTACTTCGCAGCCTTTCTCAGCAGATCCTCATGCTTCCACATGTTAAATAAAGGTCAGAGCATCAAGAGGGAGGCCCTGGTACCAACACAACCGACTACCTCCTCACCCAATCCAGCAATCTTTCCAAGACTTACCTCATCACACACACAGTTTATCAACTTGGCGACTACAACAAAAGTGGTACAAATAATTCCTCAATGCAATCACATGATGCTAACTTGTTTGGGAAAAAGATGCTGCTCAAAACAGCACTGAGCTCTGAAAGACTCCATTCTCTACAACTCCGAAATTGCCACTCCTTTCAAGTAAAGATGCAATAGCACATTGTCATACAGAAGGCCTAAGCAGTGAAATATAACCTTGATACATGATGATGATCATCCTGTCCTCATTTTTAAAGCACCAGAGTTTACATCATTGTTCAACAGTGCACTTCAGCCTCCATAAGGGCAGCCTCCATAAGGGAGACAAAGATTTAAATCAAAGACAATCTTAATCATAGTAATATGGCTATCCCTGCCCTGTAAATGTCTTATCCAAGAGCATCCAATTCCAAATGTGATGGAATTTCCACAAATCCTATAAGTGTTCAACTGCCTTGAAAATAGCAGGCAATCAAATATCCCATTCCTCACAAATCAAGAACAGTTTTGACTTTTCAAAATTTTGATCTCCCAAGACAAGCAGAGCATATTTCAAGTATCGTCCCCTAAACCACTGCTATTGATCTGTCAAGACACCTGTCATTTGGCTACACTCTCTACCATACAAGTGTGATGCTCTGAACTTAGGAATCCATCATTCCTGCTCATATACTCAGAACACATCTGGCCCTTCTCTAGTGTTTCGATCCTCCCACAAGATTTAAGGATACATGCATAAATCACAGCATCAGGGGAGAAGCCCTTTGACATCATCTGTTCAAAACACTTGAACGCTTGTTGACCATGGCCATGTTCGTTATACCCTGTGATTAGTGCACTCCAAGACCCCATGTCTTTAACACAAATCTCATCAAACACTTCATGTGATTTATTGAGTGCACCGAATCTGGCATACATGTCCATTAACGTTCTCCCAAGTACACTATTGGCATTCAGCAACCCCATTCTAGCAATCTCAGCATGTAATTCACAGCCTTTTGCAGTTTCTCCTATGCTTCCACATGCTTTTAAAACAGAGACAAGAGTCACAGCATCAGGGCAGAGCCCCTCACGACGCATCCATCCATAACAATCAATTGCTTCTTGACCCAACCCATGTCGGGAATAGCCCGCAATGAGACCAGTCCAAGCAACTACATCACGAAAGAGAAGTTTATCAAATACAAACTGGGCATTTGCAAGTGCACCACATTTAGCATACATATCCACCAATGCACTGCCAAGCACAGTACTTTCTTCAAGCAAGCCCTTTGTGATGATTTCTTTGTGCAAATCTATGCCAGTCTTGATTGCTCCAACACTACCACAAGCTTTCAATATGCCAGCACATGTCACAGAATCAGGAGAGAGGCCTTCAAGTTGCATTAGCTGGTAGCAGTTAAGTGCCTCCTCAGTACAACCATGTTGGCAATAACCTGTAATTAGCGCATTCCACGACACTGCATTCCGAGCTGGAAGCTCATCAAAAATGTGTTGAGCCTTTCCAAGTTCACCACATTTGGCATACATGACGACCAGTGCACTCCCAAGTATAAAATCACTTTGCAGAAGCCCTTGTTCAATAATCTCGGAGTAAATCTCATTGCCCACATCAGCTGCTCCTATGCTGCCACAGGCTTTCAGAAGGCACGAGGCGATCACTGCATCCAAAGGAAACCCATCATGTTTTATTCGTTCATAACAATTGATGGCTTCTCTATAATGTCCATGCTGACAATATTCTGTGATGAGAACACTCCAAGATACCGCATCCTTGTCCCAGAGCTCCTCAAATAGTTGCTGTGCCTTTGCAAGCTCACAACATTTTGCATACATACCTAATAATGCATTCCCTAGTGCAAGCCCCTTTCCAACAAAACCTTCCCTAACAACCTCAGCATGTACTTTTCTGCCCTTATCAACTGTTTGTAGGCTGCCACAAGCTTTTAAGATGCAAGCAAAGGTCACTGAATCAGGATAGAGACCTTCTCGTTTCATCTGGTCCAAACAATTGAGTGCTTCCTTAGCAAATCCAAATTGACTATATCCCACAATCAGTGCTGTCCATGAGACTACATCATGAATTGTGAGTTCGTTAAATACTTGGTGTGCTTTTTCAAGCTCACCACCTTTCACATACATGTCCACTAATGCACTTCCAAGCATAGCATTGTGTCCTAGCAATCCCTGCATGTCAATTTCTGTGTGCACATCTTTGCCCTTCTCCACTGCTCCTATGCTACCACACGCTTTTAAGATGCAAGAAAATGTCACTGCATCAGGAGAAATACCCTCGTGCTTCATCCGTTCAAAACACTCAAGTGCTTCCTCCCCACGATCGTGTTGACAGCAACCTGATATAAGTGCATTCCAAGATACGACATCCCGAGCTGGAAGCTCTTCAAATACCTGTCGAGCTTTTCTAAGTACACGACATTTGGTATACATGAGTATCAATGAATTCCCTACCATAGTACTGGTTGCCAAGAGCCCCATAGTGAGAATCTCAGCATGAATTTCTTTGCCTTTGTTAAGTGCTGCTATACCACCACAGGCTTTCAAGATGCAATTAAAGGTCACGGTATCACATAAGAGGCCTTCAATTTGCATTTGCTCCAAGCATTGAATTGCTTTCTTACAATCTCCAGCTTCAACATATCCTGTGATTAGAGCATTCCATGTAACCACATTTCGATCATGGAGCTCATCAAATGCATGCTGTGCCATCGTGATGGACCCACACTTTGAGTACATATGGACTACAGTGTTGCCCAAATAAGTATTGGATGCGAGGAGCCCTTGTTTGCTAATGAGGGAGTGAAGTTTGCTGCCATTGCTGAGATCCTTTTGCAGAGCACAGACCTTCAATCGGGATACGAGAGCGTAATGATAGTGAGCTTGGGAGGGGTCTTGCAGTGTGGAGTTAAATCGTCGTCTGTAGGTGCAGTTAGGAGTACAAGTTTTACATGGTGATATCATCCTAGCATCCTGGCACTGTGTTCAGGACGAGGAGCGCCATGCCCCTCCTAGAGGGCCGGCCTTGCGTGCCCGTCCAACTTTCCAAAGCTATGGCCGTTGAGAATATGTTTCAACAGACAGATGTTGCGAGACAATGCCCGACTTTCCTGAGGAACAACATTTCACAAGTGCAACGGGAATTGCTGATGAGAGGATTCGAGCTCTGCCACGCGTGTGAGAGTCCGGCGTTCTACCACATGGCCCAAGCCTATTTGTTGAGAGAATGTGAACTTTTGTATCATTCCCAATGTGACATCATAGGTTATAAAAGCAAGTTGGGCGTCCTAAATCGGAAGGGCCACTTATGTTTTTGTCTTTTATCAAAGTATAGAGGTGGTGTAATGGTGTAATTCAAGCTCTATCATGGACAAGACAAGCCGTGTCTATAAATGTATGAGTTATGCTGGGTTCATACAAGTCGGTGGTAGATTAAGAGCAAGGTGCATTAGGGCACACGCATTAGGCCAATAGGAGAAGCACTCTTCGGGATCCACACCAAAACACCCCCCTCTTCCTCCCCAACCCCCCCCTTGGAAATTCGCCGTTACATCACCTTTTTGCAACAAAGAAGGCGGAAAGTATAGGTGGGCATCTGTGCTAGTTTTCGCCCAATCACATTACCACCAGGCTACTGCTCATAGGCTAGAAGAATAGTGAAGACTATAAATTGAAACATTGTCCAGGGAGAGGAGGCAACTCAAAAACCTAAGTTTGCCACCGAGCTTGTCTAAAACCAATCGGCGGGACTATGGTTGAGATTAGGCATCATGGATCACTGCCACTCTTGGCCATTTGATCAAGTTGGTGAACTAGGTAGATGAATTTGGAAAGGAAATATGTTAGCGGCTTGACATAGTCACATGGACCAACTTCCCAAGAAATGGGTAAAATTGTATAGCCAACACAAGGTTGTTTCTTTGATGTGAAAAATCTTGTTTAGGACGTTTGTCATCACATTACCATCTATATTACAAGTTTATGGAGGGAGGGATTCCGAGGGGCGTGGAGCCATGTGGCAGCACCTCCCGCCACGTCCAAAAATCTCCAGCTCAACCGCGGTAAAACTCTTCTCGCTAGCTCTTGCTTTCAACTTAGGCACGCATTGGTGATTAATGTGCATCACATACATATCATCTTTACGTTTTCAATTGGCTCTCATATATGCACTGCTTACCTTCACCCACGCTATCGAGGACCTCTCCTACCCAACCTGTCATAAAATCTAATATCTAACCAACCCAAATGATTTTCTCATATTAAACTGATCATTTAATGTGGGAGAATAAATGGGAATATAGACATGTGCTTACGAATATATCTCAACACGGGGCCAATGGTAAAGGGGTCCAAATGACAGATGGTATGTCAAAGAGAAAGGCTAGCTAATGGAGCTTAAAGACCTTAGGGTTAGCTTCATTAAGGACCTCCAAAAGTTAGTGTTGAAATTCCTTTAACCTTAGGCAAGCTAGGGTTGTGCTTGAGGTGGGAACTCGGCCCAAGCTTGAGATGCTTGGCGTGCTTGCTGACTAAGGTGCTTGAGGGGTTAAGGTGTTCAAAAAGTCAAAGCATATCCCTACTCATGAGGGGGCGAGCCCTCTTTGTAGAAGCTAGAGAGAGAACACACACACCCTCACACAAGGCAATCTTGGTATAAAGAAAGCAACTAGGACACTTGTCAAGCTTCTCTTCATGTTGCCCTCATAGTGTGCCTAAAGCCTATTGGTTGGCCTCCCAAGGGATCCAATGATAATTTAGTTAATTTAATTAATTATTTTTGTATTTATCAAGTCGTCTCTCTCAAAGGGGTAAGAAGGACACTTGTCCTAATGCTACCCTTGTTGCTTGATATGCACTAAGCATGTGATTGGCCAAGCTTGAGGAGGTCCAATAAAGTGCAAGCTAGTGCTAGAAGAGGGGGTCGACCAAAGCAAGGAGGCGGCTAGCTTGGGGGGGGGGTATACTTCCCCCCCCCCCCCTCCCCACACACACACACACACACACACACTCGCATTGTGTGAGTTGCAAAGTGCAAGAGCTCCATCTCCTTCTCCAAGCTTGTAGAGAAGTTGAGAGCCTACACCAACACTCTTTGCTATGGAATGCAAATCCAACCAAGAGCCATGCTCCAATGCTTAAACTTGTCATCTTCTCCATCTTCATTACTATGCTATTATGCATGCTAAGCAAGAAGAGTGATGATAAGTGAGGAACTATTTCTTTCTCCTATTAATGTCTCTTCTTCCTCTTCCCTATCCTCATTCCCCGCTAGCTCTCTCCACCTTTGAAGGTGTTTGAGGCCTTGGGACTAAGGCCGGTGATGGTTAATGTTTTTTACAAAGTCTATGTTATGTTCGTGATGCATGAAGCTTTCCATCTTCATTGTTTCACCTAGGTCACAAGAAACACAAAAATTGTATTGTTCCAAGTCTCTCTTGATGGGAGAATCTATGATACAAAAGCCTATCGGAGGGGGACCGGCTCCACCTAAATTCGGTCCTCAATTGTTGTCAAGTTCTCTAAACTCTCTCTCTTGCAAAAGTATTGTTCATTCCAAGCTAATTAAGTATTATGATTATGTTGCTACCGCTAATTAAGTTCACCCTCTATGTTCTCAAAGTAGTCTCATAACAATGCTCACTCTAATTCTCCTAATTCCGCTATTCTCAAAGTTCATAGGCCATTTCCATTACACAACCTACAAGCAATGGTTTCCACCCATACCTACCTCACAATCTTATCCACAAAGCCTATATAAACAGATGATGCTCGCCTCCTTGCCCTGCTCTGCACACAACCCTCTGCATGCTCACAAGCTCATAGCTTGAGCGCAACACGTTACCCTACGCTCTTGCCCCCACTCTTTGCCGATCTAACTGCTTTGCCTGTCATCACCTTCACCTCTACACGGTCAACCTTCATGCCTGTCATATTTGCACATAATCCATTCACCATTGCATGGTCAATCTGTCATTACCTTCTTATTGTCCCTTCACGTAGGCTCTTGAACGACCTCAAGCTGACAGCAATCACGTTGTGAGCAGCCACAGCTGTCGGCGGACAATAGCCGAGGTGTGACATGCTGCAACATGTCATAAATATAATATCTAACTTTACCAAATGATTTTCTCATGTCAAACTGATCATTTCAGATGGGAAGATACAAGGGGAACAAGAGTTAGGATATAGGTATGTGCTTTTAGACCTATCTCAACAGGGGACCAAAAGAAGAAATGGTTGCATCTCAATATGGGTCCAAAAGGAGACGGTCTACCAAAGAGCAATGTGCAATAAGTGCTTCTAGATTTACCTTAGCAAGGGACCAAGAGGAGAGATTGTTACATCTCAATAGGGGTCCAAAAGGAGGTAGTCTATCAAAGAGCAACGTGCATCTAATGGAGCTTAAAAGACCTTAGGGTTAGCTTCATTAAAGACCTCCAAAAGTTAGTGTTAAAAAGTCCTTTGACCTTAAGCAAGCTAGGGCTAACCTTGAGGTGGGAATCATATCCAAGCATGAGATGTTAAGATGGTTAAAGTGGTTGTGGGAACCTTGCCCCCCAAAGCTTGAGGTGATTTTTATGCTTAAATGACTAAAGTTCTTGAAGTGTTCAATTCAAAGATAAACTCTCAAGAGGCATAAAAACGTTTCTAGGCCTCATTGATTAAGTGCTTGAAGTATTCAATTCAAACCAAATGACTTAATAAGCATAAAAAACACATGTTCAAATGATCCTCCACATGTGGCCCTCATGATGTGCTTGAGTCCTATTGGATAGGCTTTAAAGGGATCCAATGAGAATTAAGATACATATAAATAAATAATTAACTTATTTTTCTCAAAGAGAAAAAAGAGGACACATGTCCAAATGAAATAATTAAATAATACGAGAGAGAGAGAGAGAGAGAGAGAGAGAGAGAGAGAGAAAGGTGTGGACCAAGCATGAGAGGGGGGTATAGTCTCTCTCTCTCTCTCTCTCTCTCTCTCTCTCTCTCTCTCTCTCTCTCACACACACACACACACACACACACACATTCTCTCATTGTGTGGAGTGCAAAGTGCAAGAGCTCCATCTCCTTCTCCAAGCTTGTTGAGAAGTGGAGAGCCTACACCAACACTCTTGCCTATGGAATTCAAATTCAACCAAGAGCCATGCTTCAAGGCTTACGCTTGCCATCTTTTTAATCTTCATTACTATGCCAAGCATGAGAGGGGGGTATAGTCTCTCACACACACACACTCTTGCCTATGGAATTCAAATTCAACCAAGAGCCATGCTTCAAGGCTTACGCTTGCCATCCTTTTCATCTTCATTACTATGCCAAGCATGAGAGGGGGTATAGTCTCTCTCTCTCTCTCTCTCACACACACACACACACATTGTATCATTGTGTGGAGTACAAAGTGCAAGAGCTCCATCTCCTTCTCCAAGCTTGTTGAGAAGTGGAGAGCCTACACCAACACTCTTGGCTATGGAATGCAAATTCAACCAAGAGCCATGCTTCAAGGCTTACGCTTGCCATCTTCATTACTATGCTATTATGCTATGCTAAGCAAGAAGAGTGATGATAAGTGAGGAACTATTTCTTTCTCCTATGAATGATTCTTCTTTCTCTTCCCTACCCTCATTCCCCGCTAGCTCTCTCCACCTTCGAAGGTGTTTGAGGCCTTGGGACTGAGGCTTTGGATAGTTAAATCTTTTTGCAAATTTTATGCTATGCTCGTGATGCATGAAGCTTTCCATCTTCATAGCATCACCAAGGTCACAAGGAACACAAAGATTGTATTATACCAAGTCTCTCTTGATGGGAGAATCTATAATACAAATTCCTTTTGGAGGGGGGACCAGCTCCAAGTAAATCCGGTTCTCAACTATTGTCATGTTCTCTAATGCTCTCTCTCTCTCTCTCTCTCTCTCTCTCTCTCTCTCTCTCTCTCTCGCAAAAGTATTGTTAATACCAAGTTAATTAGTACTATGTTCATGTTGCTACCATCAAGTAAGTTCACCCTCTATGTTCTCAAAGTAATCTCACAAAAATGCTCACTCTAATTCTCTTAATTCCGTTATTCTCAAAGTTCATAGGCCATTTCCATTACATTGGTATCAGAGCGTTTGGTTTCTCTTTTCTTGCTTAAGAACGGTTGATTTTGTTACTTATATTAGGGTAAGTGGGACTGGGATCTATTATCGGTTTTGTTGAGCCCACTATGTGGGATATGGTGCACACCTCGGGAGCTTTTGTCTTAATAATGGGTTCTTTTTAGACTTGCCTACAGCTTTACCATTATTGAGCCATAAGAAGTCTCCCTCGACAATTCTGCTATGATAGACCCACTCCACTACTCTCTATAATTAACCAATTCGAGCCGTGGGTGTAGATACTTAAGTGCTTATGTTCAAAGGCTTAAGAGGAGTAGCAACTAAGGTTTTGAATTGCCAAAGAATACACTAAGTAAACACATAAGTATAATTAGCATGGCTAACAATAACCAAGAGCGTAGAATGAACATTGATAACTTTGATTTTACACATGAAGGTGCTAATGATGATGCCCCCATGTTTATCAATTATCTTGTTACTAGCATCAAGCAATGGGCAACCCTACTTTGCAAGCCAAAGTTACCCAACAACTTCGTGCTTATGGGATTTCCCTTCCTCTCCAAGAGGAGAGAAAGTTTAGGAGGTCTCTTGATGAGACTCCCAAAAGAAGACTCTCTCCCATAAGAGAGGATGAATCCAAAGAACGAGAAAGAAGTGAATCCCTAAGTTCCTCTAAAGATGTGGCTCCATGAAGACGGTGGTCTAGACTATCGCCAACTCCTCCCAAGAGGAAACGGTCAACCCAAAGTCCTTCTCCCCGTCACTCCAAAAGGGAAGAGAGGAAACAAAGGAAGAAAAAGGCAAGAAAGAGGTCACCCTCTTCTCCTTCTTCTTCACCTTCCTTCTCTTCCGACGAAATCTATGGATATTCTCCTAGAGAATACAAGAGGAGAGGACATCGCAAATCATACCCTGCATGGCGAAGATCACAAAAGATCAAGAAATTCAAAGAGGGAGGAAAGAGTATCTATTTTCTCACCTATGATGGCACCTTTGGTGCCACCGACAAAGTATTGGCCTTCATCCAACAATTTGATGCGGCCTTTGGAGATGAGGGTTTCACGGAGTCCTCCAAGCTACACCATGTAGCTATGCACTTCCAAAAATCTACTCGTCAAATGTGGGGTAGCCTTCGTGGAAATGGCGAGGCCCCAAAGACATGGAAAACTCTACGAGTTTCCATCATGAAGCAATTCCTTGCAAGCGATGCCAACGACAAAGTGCTCACCGAATGGTGAAGTTTTAAGCTACTCTTCAACGAGTCTATCCACAAATATGTACACAAGTTTTGGGATTTACATCTCAAAGTTATAGTCTTTCAAAGGATATACTTCGTCGAACAAAAGCAACAATTTTGTGCGGGATTACCTAAAGAATTGGCCAAGTATGTCAACTCACAACGGCCTAGAACTATCACTGAAGTCATCCACGACACTATGGTTGCTTCAAGGATCAATTTCCAACAAGAGGCGTGAGGAAATTTCAAGCCCATGAAAACAAGGATCGAAATGAAGCTAAAGGAAAGAGAAATGCTCAAAACTCTTCCCAAGGCAACACTAACACCAACAACAACAAGGTCAAGGAGAAAGGATCCAAATTTTATTGAAACCATCCAAATTTCATAAAGACCATAAATGCTTTAAGTGTGGGGAGCAAGGACATGGTTATCGTTCTTGCCCCAAAAGAAATGTACGCAATGACACTCCTAGAGCTTCTATGGTTGAAGCTCCAAAAGAGGATACTCATTGCAAAGGCTCGCCCCTCTCCTATGCTTGGTGAAAAGTAAGGGAGCATGATGCTTTCATCTTGTTTGACCCTGGCTCTACTCACAACTTCATATCAAAGGAGTTGGCCACCAAGTTGGGCATTCAAGCTTTTGAGATGGGAGATACTGTAACTCAAGGGATAGTAAGCCTCCGTTACTCCCTTGATTGGGAAGTTGAGGCTTCATGTCCAAAGCTGCATCGACAAAGAAGACTTGTTCTATCTTTCCTCTCCAACATGAGGATGTTATCCTAGGGGCGCCATGGTTCAATCGCATGGCTACCAACGTGAAGTTCCTTGAAAGGAGAATCTATTTCACCTACATGGAAAAGAGCATGTACATAGATGCTAATGATTCGGGGAACACCATATCCCTGGTAAATACGCTTGCTTTTGATAAGTCAATGACAAGCTCTATTTTTGCGTATATGATTTTTGTTAGAGAATCTGTAAATGATTCTAATGTTTTCACAAGAATCAATAAAGGGAATCAAGAGGAATTAGAGTTGTCTAATTTCCTAAATGGATTCCAAGATGTTTTCATTGATGACATTCCTAGTGAGCTACCTCCAAAATGAGGGGATGATGACCATGCAATAGAGCTTCTACTAGGAAGCTCACTGCCTAATAAACCTCCTTATTGAGTTCACAAGCTCAACAAAGGAGATCATGAGGCAAGTGCATGAACTAGTGGAAAAAGGAATGGTGAGGCCTAGCTCCTCTCTATTCTGTTCACCAGTACTTTTAGTGCAAAAGAAAGATCACACATATCACATGTGTGTCGACTATAGAGCACTAAATAAGATCACTATAAAAAATATTTAAAAAAATCATGGCCGCGGGTAGAAGATCTATTTGATAAGTTACAAGTTTTGGCCAGGCAAATGTTCCAACCGCATTCAAACTCACGATGGAGAAAAAACTTCAGGCCACTCAAATTCTCTTGAGGAGGATAAATGACACCTCCAGGTAATCTTTCAAATTCTGAGAGAGAATAAGCTTTTCATTAATCAAAACAAAAGTGAATTTTTTCTACAATATTTAGGCTACATTATCTCTTAAGATGGTATATGTATGAATCCATCAAAGTTGGATGTAATAAAAGCATGGTCTAATCCAAGGAATCTACATGAGCTAAGAAGCTTTATTGGTATGTGTGCATACTATAGACGCTTCATAGCAAAATTCTCTCAAATAGCAGGACAATTGCATGACTTAACAAGGAATAAAGTTAAGTACTCATGGACTGCTATAGAACAAACTGCTTTGGACAAGCTGAAAGAGAAGCTTACCTCCCAACCAGTCCTCATGCTTTCGGATCTCTCAAAGCCATTTGAGTTCCAATGTGATGCTTGTGGTGATTGTCTTGGAGCAGTTTTGCTTCAAGAAGGGCATGCCATAGCATATGAGAGACGAAGGCCCAATGTCGATGAACGGGTCTTGGGCATATACGAAAAAGAGCGTTTAGTTGTTCTACATGCCCTAGACACATGAAAGCACTATCTCTTGGGAGCTCCATTCATCCTACAAATGGATCACAAAGCCTTGAGAACTTCATGATGCAAACCAAGCTCTCCGACAAAAAAATGAGGTCGGTAAATTTTCTTTCGTAATTTAAATGTATTGCTCACATTGTTGGGAAGCACAATTAAGTGGTCGATGCACTTTCACAATGGCCAAGGGTAAATGTGGTGTCTATAGCGACTCACAATGATCTATCTTTTATGATAGATGAGTATGCTACTGACCAAGACTTTAAGTAGGTAATTACAGCCTTTGCATTAGGGAAGAAAAAAAGAACCATTCACCTTGAAGGGTGGTTATCTTCCAAATGGCAATAGGCTATGTGTTACTCACCAATAGAATAAGAAAGTCAAGTATGAATCCCATGCTTCTCCTTATGCGGGGCAAAGTGGGATTCCATAATCTACTCTTTGAGAACTAGAAATATATTTTTGTTGGTCTACCATGAAAAGTAAACATACAAGAGTATGTTTCAAAATGCGTGGTATACCAAAAATTGCGTGGTATACCAAAAATGCGTAGTATGTTTCAAAATGCGTGGTATACCAAAAATTGAAATTTGATCGAGGGAAGCAACTTGGATTGTTTCAATCGACAGGCTTAACAAGAAAACACACTCTATGCCTTTCAAAAAGACTATTAAGGCACATCAATCGGCAACCCTCTTTAGATCTCAAATTTTCAAGTATCATAGCTTGCCAACATCCATAGTGTCGGACAAAGATCCTAGAATGACCAATAATTTCTGGAAGGGTCTCTTTGAGAACCTAGGAAGTAGATTAAATTTCTCTTTCAGCCTATCATCCACAAACGGATGACCAAAGTGAAATAACTAATCTAACAATTCTTGAATCTACTAAAAACCTATGTCATGGAAGTAGATTCTCAATGAAAGAGGTGCCTACCTCTTATAGAGTATGAATACAATGACATTGTACATACTTCTATGGGGAAAGCACCTTTCGAGGTTAAAGAGGGAAGATCCAAAAGTCCCTTACTACTTAAAGTATATGGGAAGATCTCCGTTATTGATGAATATAGTCGAGACTTACAAGAATCTTTTCCAAAGATTAAAACAATTATATCCATCTCATAGAAAAGGCAAGAAGGTTTGTTGCTCACAAAAGAGCCTTAGTTTTTAAGAAAAATAATTGGGTCTTGTTAAAGTTTCTCAAGGCTCATCTAAGACATACTACGGGCAAGAATCCTACGAGCCACCAAGAGTATTTTGCTAAACTAGCAAAAAGATACTATGGTTCTTTCTTTTAAAATTCTTAAGCCAATCAATGGGATGGCTTATAAATTAAAGTTGCCCAACCATTGGCTCATTCACAATGCTAACCATGTGAGCCTACTCGAGCCTTACAAAGGAGAGCCATCAAAAGAACCAATAATGGAGGACCCACCAGAGATCGAAGATCAAGAAGTCTTTCCTTTATTGTGCACAAAATTTAATAAGTATGCATGCTTAGTATCATGTTTGTGTTGAGGACATCTCCCAAATATCAAGTATAGCTTGTCACTCTACTTTGGAAGTATGATATGGACTACAGTGCAGACATGCTTGCGGCAACTAAGTCTCCCGAGCACTAAATAGATTAGTCATCCATTATGGAATGATGTCGTAGGGTAAAAAGGGATCCTCTATCCGCTAAGAAACATGGACTAATGACTAGGCTTGATCTTCTCTACCTCATAGTCGAGGATGACTATGATTTCAAGAGAGAGGTAATGTCATAAATATAATTTCTAACTTTACCAAATGATTTTCTCATATCAAACTGATCATTTCATATGGGGAGATACAAGGGGAACAAGAGTTAGGATATAGATATGTGCTTCTAGAACTATCTCAACGGGGGACCAAAAGGAGAAATGGTTGCATCTCAATAGGGGTCCAAAAGGAGAAGGTCTACCAAAAAGCAATGTGTAATAAGTTCTTCTGATTTACCTCAGCAAGGGACCAAGAGGAGAGATGGTTACATCTCAATAGGGGTCCAAAAGGAGGTAGTCTATCAAAGAGCAATGTGCATCTAATGGAGCTTAAAATACTAAATAGGGTTAGCTTCATTGAAGACCACCAAACATTAGCGTTAAAAAGTCATTTGACCTTAGGCAAGTTAGGGCTAACCTTGAGGTGGGAATCCTATCCAAGCATGAAATGCTAAGATTCTTAAAGTGGTTGCGGGAACCTTGCCCCCAAAGCTTGAGGTGATTTTTATGCTTGAATGACTAAGGTTCTTGAAGTGTTCAATTCAAAGATAAACTCTCAAGAGGCATAAAAAAGATTTGATGCTTGATTGACTGTGCGCTCCTTGCCGCACTGTCGAAGCAAGGGACTTGCCGATACACCGTGTGCGAGCCACAAATGGCTCCAAGCACACAACAAGACTAATCTAGCAAGCTCAAGAGAGCAAAGGGTGTGTCACTCACCGCTCTACGCTCGCCTTCGTGGTGGATTCCTCGCCGCGATGAAGAAGAAGCTGCAGTCGTGCCGCGCTCAACCGCTTCGCCGCCGCCGTGCCTTTGTAGCAATGCTCGATCACTCTCTCTCTCTCTCTCTCTCTCTCTCTCTCTCTCTCTCTCTCTCTCTCTCTCTCTCTCTCTCACACACACACACACACACATACACACACACACATACACACACACAAGGACGTGAAGAAGAAGAAGATGGAGATGGAGATGGAGCAAGAGCACTCTTCTATTGCACAAATGAGAGAATGAGTGAATTTTAGGTTTAGTTGGCTTTTATATGAGCTCACCCCATTCACACTTGGGCGCCCATGCTTAGCCAACTAATCCCTTGAATGTCCCGGTTAGAGTGCGCCTCTCATCGGCAATCACTCTTACCCTTTTCCTATTGGTCCGACAAGCCCGGTACCTGACTCTACCAAATACATAATACACGTCCGTCATAGGTGATGGGGTGTCCGTGAGCCGTGACGGTTAACATTGACTAAATGCTTGAAGTGTTCAATTCAAACCAAATGACTTAATAAGCATAAAAAACACATGTTCAATGATCCTCCACATATGGTCCTCATGATGTGCTTGAATCCTATTGGATAGGTTTTAAAGGGGTCCAATGATAATTTAGATACATAAAAATAAATAATTAAGTTATTTTTCCCAAAGAGAAAAAAGAGGACACATGTCCAAATGAAATAATTAAATAATACGAGCGAGAGAGAGAGAGAGAGAGAGAGAGAGAGAGAGAGAGAGAGAAAGGTGTGGACCAAGCATGAGAGGGGGGTATACTCTCCCACACACACACACACGTTCTCTCATTGTGTGGAGTGCAAAGTGCAAGAGCTCCATCTCCTTCTCCAAGCTTGTTGAGAAGTGGAGAGCCTACACCAACACTCTTGGCTATGGAATGCAAATTCAACCAAGAGCCATGCTTCAATGCTTACGCTTACCATCTTCTTCATCTTCATTACTATGCTATTATGTTATGCTAATCAAGAAGAGTGATGATAAGTGAGGAACTATTTTTTTCTCCTATGAATGATTCTTCTTCATCTTCCCTACCCTCATTCCCCGCTAGCTCTCTTCACCTTCGAAGGTGTTTGAGGCCCTAGGACTGAGGCTTGGGATAGTTAATGTTTTTTACAAAGTTTATGTTATGCTCGTGATTCATGACGCTTTCCATCTTCATAGCATCACCAAGGTCACAAGGAACACAAAGATTGTATTGTACCAAGTCTCTCTTGATGGGAGAATCTATAATACAAACGCCTTTTGGAGTGGGGACGAGCTCCAAGTAAATCCGGTCCTTAACTATTGTCATGTTCTCTAATACTTTCTCTCTCTCTTGCAAAAGTATTGTTCATGCCAAGTTAATTAAGTACTATGTTCATGTTGCTACCATCAAGAAAGTTCACCCTCTACGTTCTCAAAGTAATCTCACAAAAATGCTCACTCTAATTCTCTTAATTCCGTTATTCTCAGAGTTCATAGACCATTTCCATTACACAACAGCTAACAGACAGCAACCTGAGTGTGAGCATTTGTCAAAGAGCAGGTGGACAATAGCCGGGGTGCATTGCATGAAAAAGGAGCCACGGTCGAGGTGTGAGCAGCCGTTGGAGAGCGTGCGGATAGTTAGTAGGGGCATGTAGCAGACGTCTAGACAAGTATAGTTTGATGCAACGCTTGGGAGTTTAGCACGCACAAAAAAAGGTTAGTAGGTGTCGATTTTTAATTTCCTAAAATATCTTAAGTAAGACCCCGTCATGCCCCTCAAACACAAAAGATTTTTGGAAAAAAATTATCTCTCTCTCTCTCTCTCTCTCTCTCTCTCTCTCTATATATATATATATATATATATATATATATACACACACACACACACACACACACACACACACACACACATACATATATATATTGCTAAGACAGGCTAGCTATTTTGTTAGTATTGCTCCCACTACAAGCATTTTTTTTGCCTTCATGCGACCTTCAAAGTTCTTTTTCATCTAAGCATAGTAAATATTTTTTCTATAACATGAATTTATACACACACACACACATGCACGCGTGTGTGTGCGCACACACACACACACACACACTTGGGCTCAAAAATTTGTGGCAAAATTAAGCTAGTTTCATTTATTATATCAAAATTATATTAACAAGAAAGAGAGTTTCATTAAGGAGATTCCTTATGAGCAAAAAGAAAGTGCTTGGTTGGAGTCTATAACAAGAAACAACATAACTAGTTAGCTTTGCATACAAAATAACTTGAAAAAGAGAGAGAGATTAAGACCAACAACAATTGAGGATTGGACTTACTTGGAACCGGTCCACTCTCCAAAAGGTCTTTGTTTATAACTTGTCCCATTGAGAAATAATTTTTTACAATACAAGCTTTGTGTTCTTCAAAGCCCAATTGATGCCATGAAGATGGAAAGGTTCATGCACCAAAATTACACTTGGTAGGGCCTCAATCCCAAGACCTCACACACCTTCAAGGTGGAGAGAGCTAGCGGAGAGTGAGGAAGGAGAAGAAGTATTCTTACAAGCAAGAAGTATTCTTCTCACATTACTTCACTCATAAAGCATAGCATAGTAATGGACATGGAGAAGAAGATGAGCATGCTTGTAAGCTTGGTAGTTGCTTGGATTTGCATTTCATGGTCAAGTGTTTTTGGTGTAGGTTACTCCACTTCTCTTTGCTACAAATGGAGGCGTTGTGTCCCTGCAAAATACCGAAAAACAACATATTGCAATCCATGAAAACGCACAAATTTTCTTACCTGGAAAATCGTGTAGCACATAATCAACATCATACACGAACAAAGAGAGACATAGAACAAGATAGAGTGAAAGGGCACGTGCGCGCGCACCTCCTAGAGCAAAGTGCTACGCCTGCATGGCGAGAGATAAGAGAGGAGAGGAGAAGAATAACGCAAACACTGGGTGCAATCTCCCCCCGTGCAAGATGATCATTTCCCTCTTGCATGTCTTTACTTTATAGATTTCTTGAATGGTCAAAGTGAGTACAAAAATGACCGGTCATAAATGGCCAGCTCATAAAAGAGCACTTGAATAATAAAATGTACATAAAATATATATCCATTCGCATAGGCCTAGATCGGTCAAGCCTTTTCCACCTATCAGTTGCAATAAATAGTACAATATCAATTCCATTACATACGTCGTCGTTGGAAAGCAATTGTCCTCAGTTGCAAAGATACGAATCTGCAAACTGTATTGGTAAAAAACAGTGATTAGTATTCTATGTTACGAACATCTCATAATAAAAGAAAAAATTTATTAAGCTAAACAATGTTGTTTATGCGTGTCGTCATCCATATACTACCTATTCTAGTGTCCTATACCTCTAGAATAAGCAGTATATGTCATACCCTCATGAATCAGGATATCATTGGTCACACTCATCATTCAATAAACCAATTCTCATCAATCTCAAGTTCAATCCATAAATATTGTCGCGACAAAAAATCATCATTTATCCATTCCAAATCCAAATCCAAATATCTGCCAACATAAGCCCATTTCAAATCCAAATATCCTTCATTTTGTATGCCTGAGTAACAAATCATACTAAGGACAGTGGTGGCCAACCATTGCTGTGATCGGTGTTGCCTAAATCGATGAATCTACACTAATGCTTCCTAAATCGGCTTATCTTCATTTGGTATTATTTTTAAAAAAATCGTGAATCTGTATTTTGTTGTTGTGCTGCCTAAATCGGCAAATCTACACGGGTACTGAATCTACACCAGGATGAGCATTTACACATTGCCTAAATCGGGCGAATCTGTGTTCATGTGACCAATGGATGAGACAAGACATTAAAAAAACAAAACAAAACATTTACTACCTGTGTGACACCACATTGGAGTATAGTGGAGTAGCAAAGTACGTACAAAGTGTTGTTCACTAACCCAAAGCACCTCAGCTCATGTGAGTAATTGCATAGCTTAATGTCAAATCCTTTTAGTAAAAAATACATTCAGTGCAAGCACAAGCTAAGACTTTAGGGATGGTTAATTTTACAACATTTCATAAGAGAATATAGATAAGCAAAAGATCTTTTTCCTTTCAAATTATCCAATAGTATCATCATTATGGCAAATTGCATGAGTTTGTCCCCCTACGTTTAACTATAGCAAGAAAATAAATTATAAGGAAGTAGAGAAGATGAGTATTATCATAGTAGTATATTAAGCAAGAACATTGCGGTATATGCAGACGAGAGATGGTTCATAATGACGAGATCTTAAGATATATGTCAACAATAGATATATTTAGGAACTGACTCATTAAAGAGAATTAAAATGCTTTAAAAACCATTGATAAATTACGTACCTGGAGGTGGTTCAAAGAAATGACTTGTACTCAAACTGTCAAATGCTAAACAAGTTCTTAAAAGTAAACGGCATCGTGAATGGTATTCAAGATAAACAATTAGATTATCTAAAAAGAATTTGTAAAGTAAACCAAAGGACAAATGTTCAACCACTTTTAGTGCAATGATCAACAAGAGAAATTTCACAATTTTTCTATTCTCAATATATAGTAATAGTGTGTAAATTTATTTATTTATTTATTTTGAATTTTGTCCTAAAATACATATAACTTAGATATGGATCTGTCGATATCTATGTGCCAATCATGCTTAGTAGGTTTAGGAACAATGTGTGTCAATCTTAGTCCAATTGATAGTGGCATGTTTGGGGATTCCTTTAGCATTGGGAACTCTGCCACTAGGTTTATGTCCATAAAAAGAGCAAAACAAGTCATGATTGAGTTGTTGATGGGGGGTGGTTATACCAGGTAATAGTGAAAATAATTAGCAATGCTTGAAGTAAAACCTAGGCTTAGTGTAATCTCATGTACAAAAGTAAGATTTACCTCTAAATTTGAAATTTGAATGCGAGAAGCCCTAGATAATTTAAAGAAAACTTAGTGTAAAAAACGTTCAAATTAAGCCAATTGTCTCACAATTGCTCCCGTATCTGATTTAAATTGTACCTCGTTCTACGTTTGGAAATACTATGTTGAGGAAGATCTCTAACTGTGGTGTAACAAATTTCATCTTGAATTTTCACACCTAGATATGGTCTCCATGTTGTATGGTGTCAAGGACAACCATGTTGGTGGCTACACTGACAGGGCTAGAAAACTACAATTTTTGCTAATTGGTGAAAATAAGTGCAAACTTGATTAAAGCTTTATACAAAGGTGGAGAGAAAGTGCTACCATGAAAATATTCGATGAGGTAGACAGTGTTGGTGGTGGGCTTGAACGTCACCGAGTGCGCATCATAGCCAGAATTAAAAAAAGAGGGGGGGTGAAGAGAGAGAGAGAGAGAGAAATGAAATGAAAGTTTATATTAACCGTCTTCAAAATGCTAAAATTCCGTATAAGAGAAAACAAATACAATCCTTGTGTATCTAGTCCAATGCTTGGGTACAAACAAAAAATAAAAATGCAAAAAAATGAAGTACAATGAAAGGCTAAAAGATTAAAATCAAAAGCCTAAAATCGTGATGAAAATCAATATCATCATCGTCAATGCCCGAGGATACCCGGCAAAAGGAGTTGTGCGAGAAAGTATTGCACCGGTCACTGAAGAGGTTCGTCGATGTCCACCTCTATAGGGAGTCGTAGTGGGAGGGGAAGAGAGAAAGAGAAATGAAATAAAAAGTTATATTAACCTTCTTCAAAAGGCCTATGAGACCACATTGATACAATCCTTATGGATCTAATCCAATGTCTGGGTACAAAATTATAATGAACTAACGTGAAAAACTAAGATCCTAAAGGCACTAGACTAAAATCATCATCAGCATCATCGATATTTCCCGTGGATGCTCTGTGGGGGGTATTGTCACAAAAGGTATTGCATCAATTTGGAAGAACTTCGTCAGTGTCCGCCTCTGTAAGTAGTCCTGTTGGGAGAGAGAGAAGAAAAAACATATATTAACACCGTGGGAATCTACCCCAAGAGATCTTTTTTTTTTCTTTATCTCTCCGTAGGTAATCATACTGGGAGAGAGAGGGAAAGAAGGTTCCTTGTACCAGTCGTTGACGAGCTGCGACACTATCCGCTGGGGTAGGTAGCCGACGGGGGAGGGGTGCCACTGTTGTGTGGGCGACAGAAGTAGCAAACGAGGGGTATGTCAGGAGGGCGAGGAAGATAGTGCGAGTCCATGGAGCGATGTCATAGATTGCTTGGATCTCTCCTCATGGATAGAGCCTGCAGTTCTCCTTTGGAATGGGGAGAGAGAGAGAGAGAGAGAGAGAGAGAGAGAGAGAGAGAGAGAGAGAGAGAGAGAGAGAGAGAGAGAGAGAGAGAGAGAGAGAGTTGGTTGGATGATTCACAGGTGTATGAGCGCTATTAGTTGTAGATGGAAGGGAGGTTTGTCTCCATGGTTTGCAGGGTCGCATGTGGAAGGGATAGCTGCATGCTATGAGCAACACTAGTGTGCACCCTATGGGCAGGTATTTTGCAGCATGAGGTCCTTCAATTACTGGTTGGCAGAAACAAAATGCAAACAAGCTGAGAGAGAGAGAGAGAGAGAGAGAGAGAGAGAGGGCCGCAAGTCTAATGACGGTTGCATGGCTGCGTATCTCTGCATGAAGAGAAATTTATTGGCTATGATTGGAAGTTGGGGAGCAAGAGAAAATTAGTCAATAATTTATAGCTTTGCCTTAAGAGCTGTGGTAGATAACTGGTCATATGGTGAGTTGGGGCTGGTAGATGGTAAGTAGAGAAAAAAAATAAAAATTTGTGGCGCCTTCTACATAGGTTGGCATGGTGGTGGTTGCATGCAACCTGATCGCAAGTAGGTGGGAAGGTTTGTCGCTACTCTTGTTGGTCATACTAAGGTGATGTTGGAATCACTGATGGCTATTGTTTTTGTGGGTGTTGACAACAATGTCAGTGTTGGCCCTTTAGTTTTTTGATGTTGTCCATGCGTTGGTGTTGCACCCGCCAGGTTCTGTCGCGAGAGATGATTGTCGTACCAGGGCGTCGCTGCCTGAAAATATTAAAGTTTATTGTTCAAATCTTAACAAGTCTCTTACTTTCTATGATATTAATTGCATTTCTTCCTCCCTATTGTAGCCCTATCCTCCACCCTTTCACTCCTTTCCCATGCCTTTCTTGTAATTTTGACAATGGCTCCTTGTCATTCAATTGCCACCGATGGGTGACCACTAACTGGATCCGACTCATCAAACCCCTCCGGGTGTTGGGCAGGATGTGCAAGCTACAGGTTGGACGGCAAAGTTCCCTATCAATTCTGTGTTGGCATTAATTATCTTAATTCCCTCTTGATAGTAGGTTTAGAGTTCTTGCCAAGTCTTGAAATTTTTTTCGATGGCATTAAAATTTCTCTACATTTTCTTCCTACATACTTGATCTAATGAACTATTTTTTTTAAATCAAACACGACGCTCTTATTAACTATAGTTGAATCCTAATTCAACTAATATGTATATATATATGATAAATTACATTCAATTCAACCAATGGCATCATGATCGACAGAACTTGTGAAATAAATAAACTTAGCTCTATGGTATGATTGTGATGATCCTCTTTGTGGACGTGATGATCATACCACCAGGAGTGTTTCGTAGGCTCTGATACCATTGCTACAAACGAAGGCGTGGTGTTCCTGCAAAATACCAAAAAACAACATATATTGCAATCCATGAAAATGCACAAATTTGCTTACCTGGGAAATCTCGTAGCACATAATCAACTTCATACGCGAACACAGAGAGACAGAGAGCGAGATAGAGCGAGAGGGCACGTGCAAGTGCACCTCCTAGAGCGAAGTGCCACTCCCGCATGGTGAGAGAGAAGAGAGGAGAGGAGAAGAATAACACAGACACTAGATGCAGCTCCCCCCGTGCAAGAGTGACCATTTCCCTCTTGCACGCATTTACTTGATAGATTTCTTGAATGGCCAAAGTGAGTACAAACTGGCCGGCCGGTCATAAATGGCCAAAGCTCATAAAGGAGCACTTGAATAATAAATGTACATGAATTATGTATCCGTTCGCATAGGCCTAGATCTAAGTTGCATTGTACGGTATACGGTGTACATATAATACGCTTTAAACGGACGTATTATACGACACCTATCTTTATTCGGCCATATTATACGGTGCCACATAGCAAAAACAGTGTATCGTATAATTTCTTAGAATTTTGATCGAAATATAGTCATTTATAGAATGATGAAAAAAGTCTGCTTTCATCATTGTATTGATCTCTTTTCCCCCTTATATAGCTGAGCTTTACAACATCAAAATATTTATTTAAAAAAAACCATTCTAAATTTAGTTATATATTCTTTTTAGTAAAAAGTTAGAGTGGTGGATAGAAAGTTAAATTAGTTATGTAGTTTTTTCAGGCTATGGAGTTTTGAGTTTAAAAATTATCTGCTCTTTGTGAAGTATATCTTACATTGGGAGGTAAATTAAGTAAAGTGGTTAGTGAGATTACTTGCCTTGTGTAGAGGAAACTCACACTTGGAAGTGGTTTCAGATAGTTAAAGTTAGCAGTCTTTTGCTTTGTGTTGAACTATGTTCACACTTAGAAGTAACTTAAGTTAGATAGTTAAAATTAGGAGTTACTTGTTGTGTCCTGAACTATGTTCACACCTGGAACTAACTTAGGTTAGATTATCTAATGATTGTCTGTCATGTGTAGGGTAATACTCACATTGCAAACAATTTAGGTAGATTAAATAATAATCTCTGCTTTGTGTAGAGGTAGTCTCACACCTAGAAGAGATTTAGATAAGTAGTGAATTTTGATTGCTTGCCATGTGTGGAGTTACACTGACACTTGGAAGTTATTGAGATAGATTAAGAGATTTATTTATCATATTTCAGGTATAGAGTGAAATCTCACACTTGAAAAAAAAAACGGTATTTAGAATTTGTTTGAATTTGCAGATCTTAAGAAGATGGTGAAAGGATATGAGTGGACTACGTATATGAATTCGTCAGTGGAAAGACTACATCAAAGTTGAGGTGTAAGACCTGCGGCCATAATTTAGTAGAGGATAAAAGAACATGTGTTCAAAATTCCTGGAAACATGACAACTTGCAAAAACCCCCCAAGAGGTATTGAAGAAAAATTTCATGAGTAGGTGCTCAGGGCAAAGAGAGCACATCTTGAGGGCACAAAAAGGGTGGTCCCAAAATGATGGCTCCATCTATGGCTAGGGACGTGGAGATGACATTCGAGAATGATCAAAACCCTCTCTTGACCCCTGCTTATAATCAAGGAGGGTGTCATTCATCCTTTGCTAGGGCTTGTAGCTCTAATCCTACCGCAAGCTTTGCTAACATAAGTCAAAGTGAAGCATGGATTAGAGGAGAACCTGCACCAAGTGGTTCTACTTTACATCAGACATTTGATAAACAATGGTTGCTTAAACTCTATCTTAAGTAGACGCAAGCATTTGTTGCATGTGGAATTTCTTTTAATGTCATTCGAAATCCTATCCTCAAAGATTCTTTAATGAGCACAGCGAAGAAGGGTTTTGTTGTACCTGATTATAATAAGATGCGTACATAATATTTAGATAAAGTGAAAACTACATCACAGAATATTTTAAAATACACGACTCTTGATTATGTGCGCCATAATATTGATGCACAATCACTCTAGATGGTTGGACAAATTGTCAAAAAAAATCATTGATATGGATGTTGATTTGTCCAAGAGGTTCCATCTCTCTTGAAGCGATCAACACATCCCTGAAAGAGAAAACTAGTGGATATCTTGCTGGTGTATATGAGCGTTCAATCAGAAGAGTAGGGGACATAAAACTGTGACAACCATTGTCACACATAATGCATCTAACTACAAAGCAGTTGGAAAAGTAATTGAAGCAAAGTATCCAGAGATTACATGGGTTCTATGTGCTGCTCACACTTTGAATCTTCTCTTAAAGGACTTTGGAAAAGTTCCCTCTATTAAGAAAACTCTTCTAGACGCAAACCACTTGGTGAAGTTTATAAGAGAGCATTCATTTTCTTACGCTTTATTTAGAACAAAGTCCGCAAGAAAAAATTTACAGATTTTTTGGGTGATCTGTTTTGCGACAACGTATTACGTTCTCTCTACACTACAACAGGTTAAAGTAGCCCTTGTTGAAACAATAGCAGATAGAAGATGAGACATTTGGCTTGATAAATATGCCAAGTATAAACCTGCTGCTTCCAAATGCTATCAGCTTGTAAACTCTCCTGTTTTTTAAAGAAATGTAGACAAAATTTTTCCTGTCACACAACCCTTCACTCATCTAATACGTTTAGTGGACAAAGAAGCCTCTATCTCTGGATGGGTTTACTGGTACACGCATGAAGCCTCTCGCAAGTTGAAAGATTGTACATCTTATGCCGGAAAAGAGAAGCCATGATGATGTCGCTTGTCAAAAGGCGATGGGAGAGATGCATACTCCTTTACATGGAGCAAGGTTCGTCTTAGATCCGAAGTTCCAAATGCACGATCAATCTTCAAACAATAAAGTGATCAGTGATTTCAAGAAAATGTGTGCCCAACTATTAGGCAATGTGGATTGACAGGTGGCATACACACAGAAGACGGCCTATACTAGCAAAGAAGGAATGTTTGGGGATCCTTGGCATATAGATGCTATCAAGACAATGAGCGCACTAGTTTGGTGGAAAGAGTACGGTCAAGAAAAAGTGGAACTTCAACATGTGGCTGTGAGAGTATTTTTGTTGCCGCCTCAAGTGGTAGCTGTGAAAGAAATTGGTCTTCATTTTCTTTCATGCATACTAAAAAACGAAACAGGTGTCCTACGAAAGCTTTGTAATCTATTACTCCATATGAAGCATGGCATGATAGAAAGCCTTCTATTGAGCACATGCGTGTTTTTGGCTGTTGGCATATGCTTTGGTGCCACAAACACAGCGCAGAAAATTGGATGATAAGACTGTCAAATGTATTTTTATTGGTTATAGTGCTGAAAGCAAAGGTTACAGGTTGTATCATACGCAAACAAAACGTATTCTAGTTTCATGGGATGTAGTGTTTGTGGAAGATTCTGTTCAGCCTTTGTTGTCATGTACTAGAGACAGTAATGTAAGCTCACAGGACATTTATGACACTTTGTTGCCTCTTTTCAGTGGTGGAAATACAAATATAAGTTCCAATGAGGCAAATGTACAGCCTATGGGGGTTTCTGAAAATGTTACAGATCAGCCTATTACTGATGTAGATGTACATGATGTACTTGATGAGGAAAGGGCTGAAAATGGGCAGGCTAGAGGTATGCAAAAATGGCTGGTGCACACTTTGCGTGACAGTAAATTGGATGCACCTTTGCCTAGTCGTACTCATTCAGGCTCTCGCCATGCATCTTATGCATAAGATTGTTATGCTTTGGCTGTGTCTAGCTTACATGATGTTGAGGAGCCTCTGTCTTTTGATGAAGCACAGAATTCAGTAAATTGGATGGCAGCCATGCAATCAGAATATGATGCACTTATAGAAAATAAGCTGGGAACTTGGTGTATGTATTTTGTAACATGCAACTTATGCATAAGCCACCTTTGTACCGTCTTTGGCTTGGTTCTCCAATTAGACTGGCTTCTATTGGCTAATCTGTTGGATCTTGCAATTTTAGTTTTCGAATATAGATCTGACCATTGTAATCCATGTACAATGACCCTGATTGCATATGCACCAAATGTATGTTTTGTTGGCATGTGCAGATTTCTGGATAAACACTTGGGTTGACTTTCTGAACTTCTATGTGCACTTCATCTTTGATCTTGCAATACCTGGATCCACTAAAGTCTGTGAACGTCTAGGAGTTCTCTAAATCTGGATTTACTCTAATCAATAGGATCTTGGCTCCTGTGTTGCTTTTGCTATTCATAAGATACCTATGGCCTTCCGGATCTGTATACAAAAACTTATCTCCAATGTAGCCATATAGTTGTAAACTCTGTTGTGTTGTACTTGTCATGTGTTGCCACTGCTACTGGCTTTCTTTGTTGTACTTGAACTCTCAGCTCGAGATGAGTACATGTCGACTGGTTCTGTAAAAACTGTCTCCTAACAGATTTTGGTATTGATTAGCAAAAAAATTTCCTACTTGGGTTTGATAAGACTGTTTTGCCAAAGTACTTTTGGCAGATGATTGTTCTTAGACTCACAAGAGTTGATTAAGTCTAGCTCGAAAGTGTCAGAATTAATTGCAGCCTTTGAAATGATGAAAATCTAGGCCTTGAATAACCTAGCCTGTAGATTAGATTGTTATCCTTTTTTTTCACTTGACTTTGAATTCAGGTTTCAAGCTCCCAATTCTTTGCCTGCAACCTGGTTCTTCAATCTGAGCTAAGTGAGTCAGCAAATGAGATTTCCAAATTCTATCCTTGCAAGGAGCTAAAGGACTAATCTGCAACTTGAAAACTGAGTTATCATGTATTAATTCTGATCCGATGGAACCCAAACTTGACTAGTGGCCTTCTATTATGTTTTTCTAACACTATACAAGCTCAAAAGTCCAAAATCTTGTTTCCGGGGCTCAAAAGTAAATAATCGTAATTATTTACTTTTCTCAGTTTTTACATTTTTTAGGCTTGTTTTGCCAAGTAATCACCTTGTTGTGGTCTCTAGACAAGTTTGGTTAAGTTTGAACAAGATTTGTCCAAGTTATCAAGTGTTTAGTGTCTACAGACTCTGATTCCAAGAATCCGGCTTAAGTCTCAATTTTGTGACCCAAATTTCACCAAATTTGATTTATGGAGTCTACTTGATGTGCTTGACCCTGTGGTATACTCAATTGTGTCAAATTTCTCAATTTTGGAGAAAATGTAGATAATCGCGATTATTTACTATTGGGAATTTATTTATTAAAAAATCAACTTTTTGCCAAAATATTGATACCAAGTGGTTAAGCAACTAAACTTAAGCTCCCTAGCCAAGTTTGGATAATTACTGCTCAATTTGTCAATAGTTGTATGTTCGCAGACTGACTTTCCAAATTTGGCCACAATTTTCACTTAAGAGATCCAAATCTTACCAAATTTGATATGAGTGCTCAATACAACATGATAAAACTGGTGGTATTCTTAGTTGGTCAAAAAATTTGAAAAATATGGCAAAAGTAAATAATCACGATTATTTACTTTTGATAAATTTTTTCATATTTTTGGTCAACTAGGCATGTACACTTGTTTAACACATCAATATAAGCCTATGAGTCAAGTTTCACTGAATCTGAACAAGATTTACCAAGTCATACTCAAGTTCTCGACATTCAGTACAGATTTCAATTTTTATCAAGGTTTTGGTATGTTTTGTGATCCAAACTCTATGAGCCTTCACAAAAGAGGTTTGTAATCATGCATAGAGTTTTTGGTATCAACCTTGATTATTTACTTTTGACCGAAAATGAACACTTTTTGCAATTTTTTCACTGGACAGTCTTTTTATGACCTGTTTTAAGCCTCTGAGTCAAGTCTCATAGAATTTGAATAAGATTCATCAAGTCAGACACAATTTCTTGACAATCAGTACGGATTTTAGTTTTTATCAAGGTTTTGGTCTGTTTTGTGATCCAAACTCTATGAGCCTTCACCAAAGATGTTTGTAATCATGCATAAAGTGTGTGGTATCAACCTTGATCCATTTTCAGCCAAATGTAAAAAATGCGATTATTTACTTTTGGCCCAAAATGAAAACTTTTTTCAACTTTTTTAGTGGACGGTCTTTCTTGAGCATTGATCTTAAGACTCGTCTTGTTCATCAATCATTCTCAAAATTCTAACCTAATCCTACAATCCTACAAGGTACTTAGCAAGTACAATCTACTTCCAAGCTACCTCTACACAACAAAAGACGACACTCTTAAGCTATGCGGTTTTTAAGAGAAAGTTTAACTCCAGGTGAACCTAGAGGAAGTTGATGGACAACTACACAAGGCGCTTGTGTTTTTTCTAGTTTAGGTCTATTCGTCCCCGGCAATTACAGACATAGCGAGAACCACGAATATAATTGTTAATCCATGGGACGAAGCTGACTCAACTAGTGCATAGAGGCTACAAGAGGTTTTCAATCTCTTGGAAAACAACAAATAAAACGCATCTAACTCAAGCTACACTCAAATGAGTGAAATCACCAAAAGCTAATCGCTCATCAGCAAACAAATCACATCCGTTACAACATCAAACGACATCCAAACGTTACAAAAATCTAGGACATGTTTATAAGACCTAAGCACACATGCTTATGGTCTCAAATCTCACTTTAGGTCAAGTGCAAAAATCGGGCTTTAGGTCAAGTGCAAAAGTCGACGATGCCAAAAGCTACAAAATACAGTGAAATGCTTACGTTAGTGCGTAGAGCTCTTACTTACGGTTACAACACAAGAGACGTGACTGCAATGTGACAACGAGGGAGGGAATAGGAAGCGCGAGAAGGAGAGAAGTGAGCGCCGTTAGCTCACGCTGTGTATTCCATTATCCAAAAACTTAATAAAATCTTTACAAAGTTGGCTTGTATACCTTAGCCAAGGTCTAAAATGTGTAATGTCCGGCGCCCAAGACCTTTAAGGCTCCACACTTATTGTATTTGCAACCTAGGTACACTAACTATCATATGCTTTACATCTTGGAACTCTTATTGAGCCCGTAACACGTTACAATTATCACAATGGCTAAATAAATTGGGAAATTACAATATATGGCCATTTTGGAAAAATGTAAAAAGTGTGTAGTTCCAATCTTCACTACTTCTTCATATTTATCTTCGATGTGCATTCATAAAGCTTCGAACTTTAGCAGCTCCTGTTAAATAACGTCGGCTCAATTAACAGAGTGTGTGTGCAACACTACACACACACACACACACACACACACGGCAATGAGTAGCAGAGAGACAAAGAAAGAGAATAGAGGCAGAAAAGTGTCTTTTGCCACACACACAAACCCTCTCAATCGCGACAATCTTTCCTATTTGGCATCGACTTTGAAAACATCGGCAACTTCGGCACAAAGAGAGAGAGAGAGAGAGAGAGAGAGAGAGAGAGAGAGAGAGAGAGAGAGAGAGAGAGAGAGAGAGAGAGAGAGAGAGAGAGAGCACATAGACTCTCCTCCCAAAATTTTGACATAGGTGATGTACTTATGTCCAGTGGTGGAGGTTGGCATTGATGGCCAACATCTTTGTTATAGCCTAGTAATGTCGCTATGGGCATGCTACCACTAGAGGGTCAGGTCGTTGCTATTTTCTAATATCAAATAGTAACAATTTATCAAACAGAGTCAATAGAATTTAGAATGCAAGATTCTAAAGTCGTGTGCTTCATGCTATACAAAGTAGCATGCAATGTAAGCCCTTAAGAATAAGGAAACCAATCTTTCCTCTTTGGGCTTTCTCTCTCAAGACATTAGCAACATATTTTCTCATACGTCTAGTACAATCTCTAACCATTTTCCCTTGGTTCTAACTATAGATTTGGCCTATACTATTATGCTTGATCCATGTCTTGAAAAGGCAACCACAAATCTCTTTGCAAGTTTTTGAAGATATGGTACGCTTTCAATTCTAAAAGCTTCAAACCAAGTTAATGCTTTGCCTTCAAGGGTCATTCCAAACCCATCATAGTGCACATGGAAATCATATACTCTCTCTACTCAGAATACTTGGTTAAATCTTGCTAGATCATTATAAGGATCTCCATTTCCATTATACTCTTTAACCCATTTTTGAAAATCTACAGGTCTAACTCTTCTTGGAAAGACTCCTGCTTGTCTATGAACTAGAGGAGCTGATAATAAGTTGATATCCTAGAATAAAGTGTGATTTAAGTGTGATTTTTTTGGCTCACTACATGATTGCCACACATTTTTTTCAAATTAGAGGTGTCTAAGTGCCCACTCATCCAATCTTGGGAAAGAAAATCCCCAGTATCATCCACTCTTGTGTTGTGTTATGTAGAGCCCTTTTTTGTGTTCATACTCCCAAATGAAATGTGTGAAATGGAAAGATATAAATTTTTTTGTTGAGCAACCAATGCCTAATTGAATGACAATGGTATTTGATTTTCTCAATTTCATTTTGTTTCATAACATTGAATTTATTGCTATTCCCTGAAGATGTATGTAGGTAACAGTGCCTCTTCATCCAATTTAAAGACATAGATGATTTTACTAGCTAGCTAGGAGTTTTCTAGGCTTGGCATTCCAAGCCATTAAGAGTTTAGTCGAAGTCCCATTCTGCCAATGGTGGTTTTTCAAGGACTTTTTAGGCTTTCATCACTAGTTTTCACTCTCTTAATGCTAGGATTAAGAGGCTACTAAGTAGTAATTAGAGAGATATAATTATTGGAGACCATTGTCTGACCAAGATATTTCAATGAAAAGGGAATATTATAATGAGACTCGATTTTTGGTTTTTTGATGAGTGATTTTTCTCATGCAAGATGGCTTCTCCTCATAACGGGGGCCTTACAAATGTGCTTTTCTAGAATAAAAATTACGAGGGTAAATCACGCTCCATACTTAGCAATCTTTTACTTGGAGACTGGTCGCTAGAAAACCTGTGAGAGGTTTACATTTTGGCTTCTTATCCATGAATATCAATTGAAGATGAGAAAAAGCTCAACTTCTCTTTGTTAACCATATTTGTCAAACATGTCTATAGGATTCTGGCTTCTCTGCGTTTTCCCAAGCTTTAGTTGTCCCTCTTTCAAAAGAGTATGTATGAAGTGATACCTCACATTTATATGGTTTGTCCTTGAGTGAAAGGCTGAACACTTTGCAAGGTGAATCTCACTCTAAATGTCAATGTACAAAACACAATTGTCTTGCTTATATCCAAGATCCTCCAAAAACCTATGAAGCCACAAACTTTTTGTGCTAGTCTATATAAGAGGTACATATTCTGCTCTTGTGGTCAATAGCAAGACCACTTTTTGCAACTTTGAATCCCAACTTATAGTTGTGCCTCCAAAGGTGAAGATGTAGCATGTAGTGCTTCTACAAGTATCTTTGTCACTTGCCATATCTACATCAGCATATCCTTGCAAACAAACATTAGTGCGTCCAAAACATAAAGCATTTGTGGTTGTCCCTTTTAGATACTTGTCCATTTCACAACTCGCCAAAGTCCTTTACCTAGATTCTCCATGAGCCTACTCACAACTCCCACTGCATGTGAAATATCTGGCTTTGTTCAGACCATAGCATACATTAGAGAACCTAGTGTTGCATCATATGGAACTATAGACATATAAACTATCTCCTCTTCTGTCTTTGGACACATATCTTTGTTTAGTTTAAAGTGACTAGCCAAAGGTGTAGGAATGGTTTTGCATTTTGCATTGCAAACCTTTCCAGTACTTCTTGATGTAATCCTCGTGAGATAGTGTTAATGTCTTCTTCAGCTCGTCCCTTGATATTTTCATATTAAGTATCCATTCTGCAGCACTTAAATCTTTCATTGAAAAAGGTTTAGACGAATCTCCTTATAATTCTCTTACATCTTGCATATTAGCACTTGCAATCAGCATGTCATCAACATACAACATTAGAATGATGTATTTTTTATCTCCCAAATTCTTTGTGTATACACAGTGATTGGAGTTTCATTGTTTGAATCCATGATCTAGCATCCATTAGTAATTTTAGATACCATTTTTTTGATGCTTGCTTTAAACCATACAAGCTCTTTCTCAACCAACAGACTATTTTCTCCTTACCCTTTTCTTCATACCCATTTGGTTGAAGTATGTAAATCTCCTCCTCCGAGTCGCTATGAGGGAACGCCATGTTTATCCATTTGTTCAAGATACAAGTCTTAAAACAAGTCTGATGGAATTCATTTTGACAACAAGAGAAAATATTTCATTAAAATCAACACCTTTCTTTGAAAACCCCTCTACCATACAAGCCTAAACTTGTATCTCCTTTCCTCGATTTATTCCTCTTTCAACTTGTATACCCATTTCTTTTGTAATGCACATTTACCTTTAGGCAATGAGGCCATCTCTGCTTGCATGCTATTTGTCCACTCTTCTTTGGATTTATGTTGCATGGCTTCTTCACATGACTCTTTCTCTCTAGAATCTGTGATTAAGAGATGTTTGAAGAAAGGAATGAATCTTTCTGGAGGTCTACTAACTCTTGTAGATCTATGGGGTATCAGTTGAGGTTCCTCATTTTGTTGGCGTTGCTGGAAGGTCTTTGAGTCTTCATTGCCCTCACGCTCCATGTACTCATTACCTACATTCTTTGTTTTTTTTCTTTCCAAGTAATCTTTGTACACAATATGTTCATTGAAAATAATATCTCTACTCCTAAAGATTTTACCATCCTCAGGATTCCATAGGCGATACCCAAAGTCCGCACCTCCATAGGCAATGAAAAACATATTTTGGAGTTTGCATCTAACTTAGACCTTAGACTTATATCTATGTGATTGAAGCATGCTTCTTCTGGGATTTCTCCATCCAATGATGTTGAGGGAGACCAATCTATCAAGTTGGCAGATATACTTACTACTTCTGCCCAAAGCTCAAGCAAAAATCATGCATGTAACTTCATGCTTCTTGCACTCTCCATGATTGTCATGTTCATCCGTTTTGAAACTCCATTTTTTTGAGGTGTCCTTGGTGTTGTCTTTTGCCTTCAAATTACATTGCTAGTACAAAGCTTTCAAATGATTTATTGCAATACTCTCCTCCACTTTTGGATCTAAGAAGTTTCAGCTTACTACATGCTTCATTTTCCACGAAGGCTTTCTAGCTTTGAAATATAGAATATACACCAGATTTATTAATGTCACATAATACAATGAGCCACCAAGGAAGGGTGTACTAGTAGGACCCCATACATCAAAATGAACCAATTTAAGCTTTTTCCTTTTCCTTTTATTTCCTACTTTAAGAAATTTTACCCTCCTTTGGCCTTCAAACCTCATAGAAATTTCTTTGATTACAAGATTTGCATTCCTTTGGCACTTATATACCCAATCCGATAGTGCCATACCATTTCTGTAGATGTTGCACAAATGGAAGATTGTGTGCTAACCATATACAAGTAGAGTGTACCCACCTTGGTTCTCTTTGCAACTACCAAAGATCCTTTCGAGACCTTCTATCATTTTTTTCTGAATGCAATGCTACAACCTTCATCATCCAATTGACCTGTAAATATTAAGTTTCTACGAAGAGAGGGAACATGCAATCCATCTTAAGCATCCATTCATTTTCATTTTAATTTTCAATTCTAACAAAAAAAAATTATTTGCCAACAATTTCATAAGCTTCATCATCCCTCAAATACAGATACCCAAATTTACCTTTGGTGTAATCTTGAAAATACTTCTTGTGGGGTGTTGCATGGAATGAATCCCCATAATCTACTTTACCCAAAAATTGACACATTGTCCAATGAAAGAATTAGAGCATCTTGCTCTACTTTACCTACAACATTAGCCCAATATTGGCTTGCTGTCTTGAGACTCGGACTCCTTTGTTTTGGACCAGCAATCCTTTTTTACATGCCCCTTCTTGTTGCAATTCCAACACTTTAGAATTGAATTTGTTTGTGCTTGCTATGGCCTGAGTGATCACGACTCTTGAATCTCTCCCTTGGCCTTCCTCTAGTTCTAGTGACAATGTAGCACTTGATGTTTGTTCTATGCTCCTCCTTCGCATTTCCTCTCTTAAGAAAACATCCACAAAATCATTAAACTTAAGAGTGTTTGTGCTAGAAATGAAATTACTTACGACCATTGCAAGGTTGTCCAACTATCTAGAAAAGAAGATAGTATGAGGAGAGCTTGGAATTCATCATTAGAGATGACTTTCACCAATCAAATCTGACTTATATGTTGGTGTTAACCTCATTTGAATTTTCTACAACCAAACCATTATGTGCCATTTTTAAGTCGAACAATTGCTTCATGAGAAATACCTTGTTTGATGCATATGGTTTCTTGTAGAGGGCATCGAGTAACTTTATCAAGTCCTCCATGGTCTTCATATCTAAAACATTGAATGCCACCATTGATGCCAAAGCAAAACCAAATTGTTCCAACATCTTTCCATCAAGGATGTTGCAAGCTTCATCTATCATTGTTGTGGGCTTCTTTGCAAGGCCTCCCAATGATAAGTAGAGATCTTTTTGGTAGAGAGAATCTTCGATCTACATCTTCCAATGTTGGTAAATGATGCCATTGAATTTCTCAATCTTGAAATTATCCTCCTCTACCATCACTCCCACTCAATTCAAGTGTAGCAGGCTACAGTGTCACGTCACTTTCACAGGACACATAGTTAGTACAGTTGGTCTAGTCTAGTTCACACTGGATGGACTCTCTGGGCTGGGTAGTGACACGTGGCAAGGATACAAATGGTGATCTAGTGGACATTGTGGCCAAGTCACCACCCTCGGTTTGGAGATAGACTTAGATGGCTGACATTTATGAGCCGTTGGTGGCTCTTTATGGTGGGACACATGAGTAGTAGTTGTTGGGTCATGTTTATCATCTTCTTCATATATGGTACAGTGTCGCCGTCTAGAGTAGTGAGTCTGTACACACAGCACATCTACACCATCCTTGCACATCTGAGCCTCGACACCCCCATAGTACCCATGAGTTTTGGGTTGGAGCTGAGTGTGCTGCCACGCCAGAGTCTGTATCGATTCTTTGAGATAATCAAGTCCATATGTTCTAGTCTGTTGTTGTGTCTCTGTGTTGATTAGTTGTTATCTATTGTTTCTTGTGTTTTCATTCTGTTTTGAGTGAGATGTCACGCACATTGCATTGAGGAGCACCCACTGTAGAGAGCATGACACACTATCCACCCTATAGGTGCTCTCATTTTTGGCGCGCCCGGTGGGACCTCAACTGAAGTCTCACTCTCTGTTGAGCTAGCTGGGTTAACCTAGCCTTGCCTACTTCACCTTGCACAATGCAACCTGCTAGTCTGGTCGAGTTTCACCCTAAACAACTTAGTCTAGCTAACCTAGTCTCTCACCCTGTTGGTCTGGTCCTCTCTAGCCCTGGTCCAACTAGCTCTCGTTTGGTCTAGTCCTTCCTCATTCCTGGTCCAACCAGGTGGTCAAGTCACTCACCCTGGTCTAGTAGAGTCTAGACCGGTGTTCACCAGTTAAAAGTATTCTTGCCCAAAGCTTGGTTGGGTTTGTGGTTACTGCATGACACATACAAGGCGGTCATTAGAGCGTCAAAGCGCACTACTAAGTCCTCTAAAGAACTACCACAATAGGCATCAACCCTTGGTACCTAGTAGAAGTCCACCAACCTCATCACCCATACCTCCACATACAGCATCATCCATTCCTCCATCCGGTTATAAATCTTATAGGTCACCTTCCCCAGTAAAGCTCTCTCCCATTTTGTTACAGCAAGCTATTGAGCAACAGGCTCTTGAGCAAGAGGTCATGGAGGCATTGACCAGTGTTTTGGCCAAGGTAAACATCAAGTTTCCTACTTTCAAGGGGCTCTCCTCAGAAGATGCAGACGACCATGCAAGGAGGTTTGTATCTCTCTGTAGAGGTCGTGGTCTTAATAGAGAAGATGCTTATTTGGTGTTGTTTCCATCAACATTGGATGGTTTAGCAGACAAGTGGTACAGTCAGTTTGAAGAGAATCACTTTTCAACTGGGGAAGCTTTAAGACAACAGTTTTGTGATGCTTTCAGACCAGGGGACTTCCAAGAAAGGGTTCTGGATGAGTTGGCCAACCTGATGCTTCAGCCCAAAGAGACTTTTGCAGAACTCATAACCCGAACAAAGTCTCTTGTCGCCAAGCTTTCTCAACCACCAAGTGAGTTCATGGTCAAGAAATGGGTAGAGAAGGCTCTTCCAAAGACTTATCAGCAAAAACTGAGAGAGAATCTCCGACTTGATGCCACCTTGGAGGAGTTTGTTGCGGCTACTACTAGGATAGAGGGGCAAGGAAGCTATTTACCGACTCTGCTCAGGTAGAGACTTCCTCCGTACTCTTCGAGAGTCCATCTGACCCTTTGACTTCTTTACGTAGGGAACTTGAAGCCCTAAAACTACAACGCACTCTTCAAGAGGATAAATCAATCTCTCTTAGACAGGAGAAGCCCCCACATCACGACGCTTTAGATCAAATCAAGAGAGAGCTATAAGAGCTTAGGTCTCAGCAAGAGACCAAGGCTATGGTATGGTGCAACTCATGCCGCTCTCCAAGACACCCTCCACAGGACTGTCCCCTTCGTGCTTATTGCCATTTCTGCAAAAAGTATGGGCATGAAGACAAGGATTGCTACTATATCAAGGGATTGTGGCAAATACAACAAAGCCTAGGTCCTTCTCTCCAACAAGGGCTAGTACCAACATCCAATATGGTTTCCCCCTATGGCCATCCAAATTACATGCCACCTTTGCTCAATACCCCTGTTGTCCAAGGTATGTCAGGTACTTTTCCCTCTGAAAGTTTTTATCGTACTCATGCTCCCTCAGCCCCTCAAAGCTTCTACACCTCAGCTTCCAACTCCATGCAACAAGAACAGAGACCACCTCGTCCCCCATTTCTTCCATCAAATTGGCCCATCTTATGTTATAGATGTGGAGAATATGGGCATTACCAAAGCAAGTGTCCTTTACCTGAAAGGGTCTCCTCCTTACTGTCATTGCACTGAAATGAAGGATCACTACAGTAAGGATTGCCCTAAACTTTGTGCATCCACGACTTCGAACCCAAGTCAAATCCAGAATGGGTTTACCTTTCCCAAGCTCAATCTGACGGCAGTTAGCACCGTTCCTTAGCCGCCCCCTTCTACCCACGTAGTTACCCCTCAAAATAAGCTACATCTGGTAGAGGAGCCATCGGTGTCCTCACTCGGGCCTAGAGATCCACTATCGGTCTTAGCATTCCAGCAAGTTCAACTCCCCAACACATTCTCACAATAGCGGATACCCTACCTTCAACTATTGAAAAGCAATCCCCCAGTGCCAAGAAAGAATCCAAATCTTTGCCCTCCGATATTGATGAAGCTTTATTGGAAGCAGTTTCTGATCCACAGAAGATCAAGGTACCACAAAAACCACTGGGAGAACAAGAAAAGCTTACAGCAAAGACAGTCTTGAAGAACACCTTCCAACAAGTATCCCTCTATGACATGCTGCGGCTAGATGCGAATTTCAGAAGTGGCACCCTTGTAGTTATTCAATCTCATTACCCCAGAGCAGGTCCTAGTGGCAGGCACCTCTCAGTGCGACCATCAAAGTCTTATATGATATCCAATCCCGCTGCTCCCCTCACTGATTATAGAATCCCTCACCTGACAGTGTCTATTTTGGGTCGGAAACTCTCAGGAGTGATAGTGGATGATGGATTTGGCATCAACCTGATGCCCGAATCCACTATGCTAGCTCTAGGTCTACAGACTACTCACCCTGCTCCCTTCATAGTTACATTGGACGATCAGCGGACAGTCTACCCAGTGGGCATAGTGGACAATGTGCTCTGCAGGTACAAGACTTTACTTTTAACTTCGATTTTGTTGTGGTTCCTCTTGCCCAGGTTGAGGGTGGATTTCCCTTGCTCATTGGTAGACCATGGCTGCGACACACTAAAGCACTTCATGATTCGGGAAACGATGCCATCATGTGGATACATAATCATGGCTCCCCGATGCAACCCATTTTCCTAGAAGGAGGGATGGATCCCATCGTGCAACATAGTTCTTTGTCCCTAGCAACCAGCCTTGAATTGGAATAGCCTACTCCACCTGACGGGTCAGACAAGGATCTGCTAGAGTGGTTGGAAGCTACCAAGTCTATGCCTTGTTATGGAGTCTCTATTCAACCTTTGCCCTGTCCCAAGGATACAAACTCCTCCACATTTTCAGATGAAGATGAGCCCAATGAGCAGCCTAAGCCAGCAACCAATGTAGAAGATCTACAGGAGTTCCTACACACCTCAAACTCAACCCCATCCATGTCTATTTCTGACTCTCCGACCAAACCAAAGTTATCCTCTGTGTCTGCTATACTACCCCCCACCAAGCTTCTTCAAGGCGAGTTACAACATGAAGATGTTGCGTTCAAAGTGGATGAAACTCCAGATCATGATGTCTCTTTTCTACTACTAGACCTGCAAATTCTTCACCTACAGTGCAATCTTCAGTAGTTCCCACTCAAGACCTCATAAAGGGACCAAACTTTGCATTTTTTGAAGCCCCATTGGCACTGCTAGACCATATGCAGAGTGATAAATCACATTTTCTACTCAGTATTTCTTCTGCTCAGTCTGGCATTTGTATACCACGAGAAGTGTTTCTTTCACAAGCTGGACAATGTCAGCTTTTCTTTCTCCACCGACTACTCTTCTATGTACAACCTTTACAGTACCCCTACCGCCCCCTCACACTAACTCGCCCCTACCCACCATTTTTACCCCTTTCCCCTACCCACTCTTCTCCCCATTCACCCTATCCAACCCTACTCACCCTCGTCCCCCTACCCACTCACCCCTACACTCTTGCCCTCGCCCCTGCCCACTCACCCTCTCCCCTAGTACCTCCCCTCGCCCCCCTACCCAACCCTCGCCCCTAGTTCCCCCCTCACCACAGCCCTCGCCCCCCTACGTAGCCCTCTCCCCTACCCACATGGCCTCACCCCCCCCTATCCTGCCCTCGCCCCCTACCCACATGGCCTCACCCCCCCTATCCTGCCCTCGCCCTTTACCTACTCCTTCCCGTCTAGCCAACTACAACTAGCTGCAAATTCCTCAACTTCGGGTGCTTTGTGGGCTTTGTTAATCTTGGGAGTCTTCAGTCTTCTATTTCTACTTTCTGGTCATCTTACCTCATTGCGCTGGAGTCATTACTTCTTTGGTATATCTTGCAAATATCGAGATTGCTCATTGGTACTTCTCCCTGGGAACTCAAATCTTCTCCAAACATCACCTTCTTCAGTCAGAGCATTTTTTTTTCTTTTTTCTTAGTGTTTCAAATGTTCTCTCTAGTCTTGTTTTTTTGTCTCACCGAGACGGTCAGTGGTTTTGTGGCGAGCAACCTATAGCTAGGGCTACAGTGTCACGTCACTCTCACAAGACACATAGTTAGTACACTTGGTCTGGTCTGGTTCACACTAGACGGACTCTCTGGGTTGGGCAGTGGCACATGGCAGGGATACGGATGGTTGTCTAGTGGACATCATGGCCAAGTCACCACCCTCAATTTGGAGATAGACTTAGATGGATGACATTTATGAGCCATTGGTGGCTCTTTATGATGGGACACATGAGTAGTAGCTGTTGGGTCATGTTTATCATCTTCTTCATATATGGTCCAACGTTGTCATCTAGAGTAGTGAGTCTGTACACACAGCACGTCTGTACCATCCTTGCACATCTGAGCCTTGACACCCCCATTGTACCCGTGAGTTCTGGCCTGGAGTTGATTGTGCTGCCACACCAGAGTCTGTATCGATTCTTTGAGATAGTCGAGTCCATATGTTCTAGTCTGCTGTTGTGTCTCTCTGTTGATTAGCTCTTATCTATTGTTTCTAGTGTTTTCATTCTGTTTTGAGTGAGATGTCATGCACATTGCACTAAGGAGCATTCACTGTAGAGAGCACGACACACTATCCGCGCTACATCAAGGAATACTTTTCTTTATATATATTAGCTTCTATTAAACCTCACGATGACGGATTAATGGGTTATTAAGTAGCAATTAGAGTGATGTACTTATTGGAGAGAGAAATAACAGACACAAAAGAGAAAGTAGAGGGGGGAGAGATGGAGAGAGAGAGAGAGAGAGAGAGAGAGAGAGAGAGAGAGAGGGAGCATACACGAGATATGCGTGGTTCACCCAAGTGTCAGCTACATCCACAAGAAAGCAGTCACTCACTGGTTTTATACTTCAGACTTGAAGTGATTTACAAAAATCTTAGAAATCCTCAATGGTTGCCTCGCCTGATTATCTCTCTAGCTTGCACTTCTTGCTTCTACATCATATGTAGAAGAGGCCTCCTTTTATAGATGCCAAGGAGCCTCTATGGGTTGCCCTCTCACATGAGAAGTAGCTTTTCATGTGTAGCATCTATTGACCACCGGCCATCGGCCACTGCCCACTAGTCAGTGGCCATTGACCACCAACCACCGGCGATTGACCACCAGTCATCATTGGCCACTCGACCACTGCCCACCGGCCATTGACTACCGGCCAAGTATCCGGCCAAGATATTCCGATGAAAAGAGCGTATTCTGGTGAGTTAAGGGATTGATTTTTGATTTTTCGACGAGTGATTTTTCTTATGCACAATGGCTTCTCCTCATAACAGGAGCCGTACAAATCTGCTTTTCTAGAATGAAAATTACAAGGGTAAATAAGGCTCCATACTCACCACTTGGCAATTCCCAAATGTGAAAGGACGTATTCAACTAAACCAATTGGAGGTGGTTTTTTAGTCAAAATGCTAAACTCTTAGGCCCACATCATAAGTTCTCACTCTCTTATCAATCCTCAATGTGAAAGAGCATATCCAAGTAAAAAACTTGGAGGTGTTTTCCAAGGACTTCTTAGGCTCTCACCATTAGTTCTCACTCTCTTGGAAATTTCCAATGTGAAAGGATATATCCAACTAAAACTCAAAGTGGTTTTTCAAGGACTTCCTTGGTTAGTGTTTATTGAGATCCTTTATCTTAAGGACATTGTACCTTTAGGGTCTATGTAATAGTCCCCTTGTTTTTGAGTCAGCAATTGTGCTTCGAGCTCTATGTTATGGTTGTTGGGATTCGAGGTTTTGTATCTCTTGTGTGAACAATCTCTTCCACCTAGAAAAGTCACGTGTCAATAGCCCATGTGAAGAACCCTTTAAAACCCATGTGTAAAGAGAAGCCACTTTTGTTTGTGCATAAGCAGCCACATCTTGTGCTCATGTGTCAAAAGCATGTCTCTTTTGTATGAGCCTATATAGAGGCACATTTTGCTGAATAAATGTAAGTCTATCATTTACACTTATACTCTAATATATTGTATTGTGCAATAGTTTCTCTCTCAAGCTCTACACTAACCTCTCCAAGCATGCCATTAGCATGAATGGCACACTAACCTATCCACCTTAACCCATCAACTTGTATCAGAGCTTATTAATGATCGTGTCAATTACAGGGGGGGGGGGGGGGGGGGGGCTATGAATCAAAATCTGTGGGATCCACCCCTAATCGACACATTGATAAAAGGAGTCATTTTTGGATGCTTTGTAGTGGGTCCACCTCGCATCGTGCCAAGCCCTCCCACGTCTCTATTTAACACCCTCATTTTTAAGAGGGGATCTACGGTCCCAGATGATTGTTCATTGTGGGCTATTCGATTCATATAGAGGAAAAAAGAAGGGTGTGTGGTGATGGGATTCGACCTCGGAACCTCTCCCTCCCAATGCCACTGCTTTACCGCTACACTATAGCACACGTTTTGAAAGGCATGGAGATTGATAGCTTTATATTGTGTAGTCCTAGCTGCCTGTCACGATCTTAGTTCACACTAATTTTACTTCAAGTTTACATGCAAGTTCAAACGAGTTCACATTTGTTCGAGTTTACATCTGGGATGAACAGCTGTGATCTTCGCCAAAAAGCGATGCCGATTTTGAGTCGTAGATCCCCTCTTTAAAAAATGAGGGTGTCAATTAGTGACGAGGCATGTCATAAAATCTAATATCTAACCAACCCAAATGATTTTCTCATATTAAATTGATCACTTAATGCGGGAGAATAAATGGGAACAAGTGTTAAGATATAGATATGTGCTTATAGATCTATCTCAACACGGGCCCAATAGTAAAGGGGCCCAAATGGGAGATGGTCTATCAAGAGCAAGGCTAACCAATGGAGCATAAGACCTTAGGGTTAGCTTCATTGAAGACCTCCAATAATGTGTGTAAAAGTCCTTTGACCTTAGGTAATCTAGGGCTGAGCTTGAGGTGGGAACCCGGCCCAAGCTCAAGGTGCTTGTCCTGCTTGAGGTGCTTGTCATGCTTGAGGTGCTTGATTAAGATGCTTGAGGTGCTTGACTGGCTCCATGCTTGAGGTGCTTGACTTGGTGCATGATTAAGGTGCTTGAGGTGCCTTGAGAAGCTTTCCTGAGATGCTTGTGGGAACACCCCCTACTTCAAGTGCTTAGTCATGCTTGATGACTAAGGGGCTTGCTCATCCAAAGTCAAAAATATCCCTACAAGGAGGGGGGCGAGCCTACAAGGGGGGGGGGGGGGTGAGAGAGAACACACACACACACACACACAAGGGAAGCCCCAGCTTGAAGAGGTAGCAAGGACACTTGTCAAGTTCCTCCCCATGTTGCCCTCATGGTGTGCCTGAAGCCTATTGGTTGGCCACCCAAGGGGTCCAATGATAATTTAGAATATTTAATTAATTGATTTTGCATTTATCAAGTCCTCTCTCTCAAAGGGGAAAGGGGGACACTTGTCCCAAGGCTACCCATGTTGCTTGTAATGGCTCCTGCTTGTGATTGGCTAGGCCTGGAGGGGTCCAATGAGCTTCAAGCATGAGCTACAAGGGGGGGTCGACCCAAGCAAGCTAGGGGGGTGCTTAGGGGGTATACTCACCCACACACACTCACAAACACTCTCATTGTGTACTATGCAAAGTGCAAGAACTCCCTCTCCTTCTCCAAGCAAGTAGAGGTTGAGAGCCTACACCAACACTCTTGGCTATGGAGTGCAAATCCATCCAAGAGCCATGCTTCAATGCTTGAGACTGCCATCTATTTCTTCTTCATTACTATGCTATTATGTATGCTAGCACAAGAGTTATGATAAGCGAGGAACTAGCTCTTTCTCGTATGAAATGTTTCTTCTTCCTCTTCCCTACCCTCATTCCCTGCTAGCTATCTCCACCTTCGAAGGTGTTTGAGGTCTTGAGACTGAGGCTTGGTATAGTTAAAGCTTTCTTCAAGTTTAGGTTATGCTATGATGGTGATGCATGAAGCTTTCCATCTTCATTGCTTCACCTAGGTCACAAGGAACACAAAGAATGTATTGTAACAAGTCTCTTTTTTTGGGAGAAATCATAATACAAATGCCTATTGGAGGGGGGACCGGCTCCACATAAATCCGGTCCTCAACTGTTGTCATGTTCTCTAAATTCTCTCTCTTGCAAAAGTATTGTCCATACCAAGTTAACTAATTGCTATAATTATGTTGTTATCTTCAATTATGTCTACCCGCTATGCTCACAAAATCATTTCTTGAAAGTACTCTCATTAAATTCCGCTACTCTCAAATTGAATAGGCAAATTCCATTACAAGGTAAGCCCTCCCAGCTCGCATTGAGCCAAGTCCACCTGTTGACAAGCCTCGCCAGCTTTCCGCATCTCCATCTTCTTCTCCATCAACACACATACTACCCCACATTAGCTTGAGGTTCCTTTTGCTTACCCACAACTACGCCTCGATTGCCACATCATCGACGTTCAAGCGTGGCACTGCACCAAACTCAAGGCCTATCGCCATTGCCAATTGCTACAACACCCTCGACCTGCTTAAACCCCTATTGACCTGCTGCTTTAGCCCGCCATAGCTCTTTGATTCCCATCACCAACTCGCTCCTCCAAGCCTGCTGCCCAAACAGCGGCACACCCGGTGCCTCTTGCTGCATTCAACACCCGACATAAAGTGGGCCGGCTGCATCATCGCCTACCGCCATCGAAGTTCTCAGCCAAGGGTGAGAGAATGTTAGCATGCCAGGCTATTTTTCTTGAGCAATGTCAACAAGACGTTGCTTCACTCCACAAGCTACCCCACCTTGAGAGCATTTAGCCGCTGGCTGATCACAGGAAGCATCGTCACACATAGCCGACATTGCCTTGCTGCATCGTCATAACCACGGGGGCCCGCAGGACTGCATAACGCCACCAACAACATCAAACTGCAAAGCTGCTCGTCATCAAACTGCTCAAAACTACAACATCTGCAGTTCGTACCCTGCTCGCGATTATTGCAATCGACGACAACCAGATTTTTGACCCTGTGACGTCATTTGCCTTGTTTGTTTTCAATTAAAGCCTTCAAAAGTCATAAAGTCTTGTTCCCATAAATCGGCCTTCGCTAACGACCTCGAGCTCAAAATTCTAGTAGAGGAGGGCTTCCCACAATAGTCGAGCTTGGCACCAAGCTACCTAAAGATTTCATCAATAAAATGGAATTCGGCTAACAAAAGCAGTACATTTTGAGGAAGGTTTCGACACAACTTCATAAAATTTCTACCAAGGCTTCGTATCTTTCGTGCTCACCAAAGTCCTCAATTTTTTGTAATCATCTATTGGAGAGTGACTTCACAAGTACCTTTGTAACACCCTTTAAATTTAAGTGATCATGAGAACTAGACACTACCCAATCACCCGGTAAGACCTTCCTCTCACCGCACACGGGAGAGCACCATCATGGGAGAAAAAGGAATCGATAAATTCAATGGCAATGGTTTTCATACGTGGCAAGAAAAAACTAAGGGCTACTTAATACAAAAGCAATTATGGTCCGTCATTAAGCCACCAACTAATGATGACAGAGTGGAAACACAACAGAGCTTATCGCAATTTGCAGCTAAACTTGAGCAAGCTCTTGGCATTCTGCTCACATCCCTTGACGACAACTTCATGCATTATTTAGATGATTGCACCACTGAATACGACGCATGGATAACTTTAGAGCAGCATTTTGGTGCTATTGCCAAGCATTCTAAAATTGCATTAAAAATGCAACTTTATGGATTGCTTATGGAGCCTGGAGAAGATGTGTCATCTGCTCTTGAAGAGAGTTTATTACATCTTCAATTTTAGGGATTGGGTCTTTCTCTTTAAGCACTGTTACAATTTGGCCAAAATCTGCATTTGGTACTGCTATGAGAAGCACAACAATTTGGTCTTCATTATCTACGGGGCATTTTATATATGTCAAATGGGTGCAGATACTTTTGAGCCTATGCATGAAAATCAACTCAAAGGCAGTCAACAACAGTCAAATGGTGCTTATGTGGTCTCATCCAACCGCTACAACCGCAATCACAAAAGGAACTTAAAGTGCACACATTGTGGCAGAACAAATCACCTTTCAAAGGATTGCTATGAAATCAACCCTTGTTGCATTTGTGGCAAGAATAACCATGCTACAAAGTATTGCAGACTCGAGGATAAATCTTCACAGATTACTAATCACAAAGATCATTTTAAAGATAAAGCAAAAGCAAAAATCAACCTTGCCACCACTGAAGATTTTGACGAAGATAACGACAACAATATTGGCTTGGTATATGATGATATATGTAAGCATTCTCTCAAATGTACCTTACCCTCTATTTGTGTCAGGGAAGGCTTGTGTGTGCCTACACCCTTATATTTTGTGTGACTACACCCTTTGTGTCTAGAGGAGGCAGATTTGTGTTCAAAGGGAGGCTTGTGTTTTATGTGCCTCATCTTACTGTGTTTTGAGGGGAAGATTGTGTGAGTGATATGCAACCAAAACCCACATAGGGGAGGATTGTTGGGATGCAAGGTTTTGTTGCATCTCTTGTGTGAACAATCTCTCCCACCTAGAAAAGTCATGTGTCAATAGCCCATGTGAAGAACCCCTTACAACCCATGTATAAAGAAAAGCCGCTTGTGTTTGTGCATAGGCAGCCACATCTTGTGCTCATGTGGTGTCAAAAGGCTGTCTCTTTTGCATAAGCCTATATAGAGGCACATTCTACTGAATAAATATCATTTTCAATTATACTCTATATTGTATTGTGCAATAGTTTCTCTCTCAAGCTATACACTAACCTCTCCAGGCATGCCATTAGCATGAATGGCACACTAATCTACCCACCTGAACCCATCAATGGTCATGTATCATGACCACGTACCTATCCGAAGGATCTATGTAAATGTGAGCTCCATGCTCATTCTCCATGTAATATATCACGCCACGTAGGTATCTAATGATAGTTTCAACTCCAGAATTATTTGAAACAGATGCCATTTTTGAACTAGTGTCGTAATAGAACTCAAATTTTTGTTCAAAAATTGTAGCCAAATTTTTCCTGAGATTGACACTCTCTTCTGTTGAAACTCGGCTTTTCACATCTCTCATTGATAATAGGTTTCCTAGCACTCACCTTGACCTAAGGTTCATGAAGGTTTCAATTCACTAGTGAATTTTGAAATGTTAACGTGGTTTGCTTGATTATTAATTTTTTGTCAATCCGCAACAAATATTGACTCTAATATGCTTACCAGTGCCACTGCCTCTAGTAATGCTCCAATTCTATAAACAAAACTCTTCATTAGCATTATTGAATTTCTATATTTGCACTCTGTATAAGACCTATTTTTAGGTAAGAAAATCCTAATTTTAAGGTTTGAAATTAGCAAACATGTCATAATGGCCCTTAAATCCTGCCAATATTTTGGTCTCTGATGGGTATTTTGACCTAAACTTAAATATTAGAATGTAAACATCTACAAGATTATCACATCAGATACTCCCACTATGAACAAAAGTTTAGTATCACTTCAAAAAATATGAATTACCTATGAGAGATTTGACTCAGTAAGCTTGTTCTGAATGTCCAGTTTTGTACCCTAGAATCTTTTGGTTATGTTTGGAACACTTTAGCTTGACCAAAAGCCTAATTTTCAATTAAGCAGGCTATCTGATTTTAGTTTCCAGGTCTCAAATGGTGGTCAAGATGTCCAAATTTTATTTTAACTTCACCTACGGGCTAACTTTAGCATGTGTACATATTATGTATAATCAACTATGCAAAAATCTCAATCTTGACCCAAAAGATCAGTATTGCGATACTCAATGCGTAACCAGAATTTGCTCAAATTTATGGAGATGATTTTTCTTGACAAGTTCAATCTCAAGCAATTTTCTCAAATTTTTGTCTGTTTGAGTTTTTTGACTTGTTAGTTATGTTGGAATCAGTTTTTTAAACCCAAAACTTGGTTTGCAACATGTACACAACATATATAAGCATTGTATAAAGGCAAAGTAAAGTTTCAACCAAAATCTCTAGTATCATGACGTTGAATAGTAGTGTAAATTTTTGGACTTCAAGATTTTGAAGGTTGTCGTGCATTCATGTAGTGACTTAGCAACTCTGCTTAACATCAAATTTTCAAGAAAACTTTCATAACACACTTCAAAGCCACAACTTAGGATGAATTCTATGAAATGTATTTTGGACGTTGATGGTGATGAATTCTTTGAAGTGTAATTTGGATGTGTCATTAAATATCTAATATCTAACCAACCCAAATGATTTTCTCATATTAAACGGATCATTTAATATGGGATTATAAACGGGAACAAGGGTTAGAATATAGACATGTTCTTACGGATCTATCTCAACACGGGGCCAATGGTAAAGGGGCCCAAATGAGAGATGGTATGTCAAAGAGCAAAGTTAACTAATGAAGCTTAAAAGACCTTAGGGTTAGCTTCATTAAAGACCTCCAATGGTTAGTGTTAAAATTCCTTTGACCTTAAGCAAACTAGGGCTGAGCTTGAGGTGGGAACTCGACATAAACTTAAGCAAGCTAGGGCTGTGCTTGAGGTGGGAACCTTAAGCAAGCTAGGGTTGTGCTTGAGGTGGGATCCCGACCTAAACTTAGGCAAGCTAGGGTTGTGCTTGAGGTGGGAACCCGACCTAAACTTAAGCAAGCTAGGGCTGTGCTTGAGGTGGGAGCTCCACCTAAGGTGCTTGTCATGCTTGATGACTAAGGTACTTGTCGCATTTAATGAGGAAGTTGCTTGAGAAGCTTCCTATGCATGGGGGGTAAGATGCTTGAGTCAAAAAGAGAACCTACACACTTGATGAGGAAGCTGCTTGAGAAACTTCCTATGCATAAAAATCTCAAAGTTAGGGGAGTTTTAAAAGAGCACATGGGACACATGGCAGACTCTCACTAAGCTTAACCACATGGTGTGCTTGAATGCTATTGGTTGGGCTAAAGAGGGGTCCAATGAGCTTCTACTTCCATCTAACAAATATCTAGATATTTTCAAGCTCTCTCTTGTCAAAACACTACCCATGTACTTGACTGCATGTTGCATGTGATTGGCTAGGGGGAGAGGGGTCCAATGAGCTTGCAACATGCAGAAAGGTCACCACTCGCCCAAAGCAAGGAGGGGGGGTGCTAGGGGGATATACTCCACAGACACACTCATTTTGCAAAGCTATCCTCACTTGGTGAAAGTTGAGGAACACCACCTCCTTCTCCAAGCTTGTGAGAGTGAAAGCTTACACCAACACTCTTGGCTATGGAATGCAAATCCAACCAAGAGTCATGCTTCAATGCTTAATCTTTTCATATTCTCCATCTTCATTACTATGTTATTATGTACGCTAGCAAGAAGAGTAATGATAAGTGAGGAATATTTCTTTCTCCTATGGAATGTTTCTTCTTCATCTTCCCTATCCTCATTCCCCGCTAGCTCTCTCCACCTTCAAAGGTGTTTGAGGCCTTGGGACTGAGGCTTGGGATAGTTAATGTTTTCTTCAAGTTTATGTTATGCTTGTGATGCATGAAGCTTTCCATCTTCATTGCATCACTTAGGTTACAAGGAACACAAAGATTTTATTGTACCAAGTCTCTCTTGATGGGAGAAACTATAATACAAATGCCTATTGGAGGGGGGACCGGCTCCATATGAATCCGGTCCTCAACTATTGTCATGTTCTCTAAACTCTCTCTCTCTCTCTCTCTCTCTCTCTCTCTCTCTCTCTCTCTCTCTCTCTCTCTCTCTCTCTCTCTCTCTCTCTCTTGCAAAAGTATTGTTCATGCCAACTTAACTAAGTACCATATTTATGTTGCTACCATCAATTAAGTTCAACCGTTATGCTCACAAAGAATCTCGAAAGTGCTTCACCTAATTTCCTAATTCTGCTACTCTCAAAGCTCATAGGCAATTTCCATTACATTGGTATCAGAGCATTTGGTTTCTCTTTTCTTGCTTAAGAAGAGAGGTCCTTAAGTAGCCCATTAATGGTTGTTTTTGTTAATGATATTAGGGTAAGTGGGTTTGGGATCTATTATCAGTTTTGTTGAGCCCACTATGTGGGATATGGTGCACACCTCGGGAGCTTTGGTCTTAATAATGGAGTCTTTTTAAACTTGCCTATGGCTTTACCATTATTGAGCCATAAGAAGTCTGAAAGGAGCTATTCCTCGACAATTTTGCTATGTTAGACTCACTCCACTACTCTCTATAATTAACCAGTTTGAGCCGTGGGTGTAGATACTTAAGTGCCTATTTTCAAAGGCTAAGAGGAGTAGCAACTAAGGTTTTGAATTGCCAAATCATACACTAAGTAAACACATAAGTTTAATTAGCATGGCTAGCAATAACAAAAGAGGAGAATGAACATTGATAACTTTGATTTTGCACATGAAGATGCCAATGATGATGCCCCCATGTTTGTTAATTATCTTGTCACTAGGTTGCAACAAGCTATGGGCAACCCCACTTTGCAAGCCGAAGTTACTCAACAACTTCGTGCTTCTGGGATTTCCTTTCCTCTCCAAGAGGAGAGAGAGCTTACGAGGCCTCTTGAAGAGACCCCCAGAAGTAGACTCTCTCCCATACGAGAGGAGGAATCCAAAGATCAAGAAAGCAATGAATCCCTAAATTCCTCCAAAGACGTGGCTCCACGAAGAAGGAGGACTAAACGATCGTCAACTCCTCCCAAGAGGAAACGGTTAACCCACAGTCCTTCTCCTCGTCACTTCAAAAGGGAAGAGAGGAAACCAAGGAAGAAAAGGGCAAGAAAGAGGTTACCCTCTTCTCCTTCTTCTTCACCTTCCTCCTCTACAGATAAAATCTATGGCTATTCTCCTAGAGAATATAAGAGGGGAGGACATCGCAAATCTTACCTTGCATGGTGAAAGTCACAAAAGCTCAAGAAGTTCAAAGAGGGAGGAAAGAGTATCTCTTTTCTCACCTATGATGGCACCTTTGGTGCTACCGATAAAGTATTGGCCTTCATCCAACAATTTGATGCGACCTTTGGAGACGAGTGCTTCACGGAGTCCTCCAAGATACGCCATGTAGCTATGTACTTCCAAAAATCGGCTCGTCAATGGTGGGCTAGCCTTCGAGGCAATGGCGAAGCCCCAAAGACATGGAAAACTCTACGAGTTTCCATCATGAAGAAATTCCTAGCAAGTGATGCAAAGGACAAAGTGCTCACCAAATGGCGGAGTTTAAGGCTTCTCTCTCATGAGTCTATCCACAAATATGTGGACAAGTTTTTGGATTTACATCTCAAGGCTACTGTCTTTCAAAAGATAGACTTTGCTAAGCAAAAACAACAATTCTGTGCGGGATTACCTGAAGAGATGGCCAAGTATGTCAACTCTCAACGGCCTGACTCTATCAGCGAAGTAATCCACCATACCATGGTTGCTTTACGCATCAATTTCCAACAAGGGGTTAGACGGAATGTCAAACCCATGGAAAATAAAGACAAAAGTGATGCAAAGGGAAAAATTAATGCCCAAAATTTCTCCTGCGGCCATTCCAACAACAACAATCGGTCCAAGAAGAAAGGAGTTTACAAAAATAAAAATAAACTCTCCTGAAGATCTTGAAACTTTTTGCAAGCATCACAAATGTTTTAAGTGTGGGGAGCAAGGACATGGCTATCGTTCTTGCCCCAAAAGAAATACAATGAGACTCCTAGAGCTTCCACTATCGAAGCTCCAAAAGAGGATACTCATTGCAAAGGATCGCCTCTCTCCTATGCTTGGGGAAAGGTAAGGGAGCATGATGCTTTCATCTTGTTTGAACCTGGTTCTACTCTCAACTTCATATCAATGGAGTTGGCCACCAAGTTGGGCATTCAAGCTTCTGAGATGGGAGATGTTGTAACTGCCGATGCCGCCTTCAAGGGACCGCAAGCCTCCGTTACTCCCTTGATTGGGAAGTTGAGGCTTCATGTCCAAAGCTATGTCGACAAAGAAGACTTCTTCAACTCTCCTCTCCAACATGAGGATGCTATCCTAAGGATACCATGGTTCGACCGCATGGCTGCCAACATGAAGTTCCCTAAAAGGAGAATCTACTTCACCTACAGGGGAAAGAATATGTATATAGATGCTAGTGAGTTTAGTCGTACTATACCACTTGTAAATCCTCTCGCCCTTGATAAATCAATGAAAAGCTCAGTTTTTGCGTACATAATTTTAATCAAAGAATCCCTAACAAGTCCTAATGTTTCATCAAAGGTGAATGGTAGGAATCAAGAAGAGTTAGACTTGTCTAACTTTCTAAAAGGATTCCAAGATGTGTTCATTGGTGATATCCCTATGGAGTTACCTCCAAAACGAGGGGAGCTCCTATCACAAAGCTCACCGCCTAACAAACCTCCCTATCAAGTTTCACAAGCTCAACAAGAGGAGATCATGAGACAAGTACAAGAATTGATAGACAAAGGAATGGTGAGGCCTAGCTCTGCTCCCTTTTGCTCTCCAGTCCTTTTAGTGCAAAAGAAAGATGGTACATACCGCATGTGTGTGGACTATTGTGCACTAAACCATATCCCTATCAAAAACAAATTTCCCGTACCTCGGGTAGAAGATATGTTTGATAAGCTACAAGGCTCTACCTACTTCAGTAGGATCAACCTTAAAAGTGGCTACCATCAAATAAGTATAGTGAATGAAGATATCCTAAAGCCAGCGTTTCGTACAACGTTTGGCCTTTATGAATATCTAGTGATGCCTTTTGGCTTGACTAATGCACCACCTACATTCAATCAATTAATGGAGAAAATTTTTAGACCCTACCGCAAATTCACTGGAGTGTTCTTTGATGATATCATCATCTACTCTAATTCCTTGAAGGAACACAAGCAACATCTCCAAGTGATTTTTCAAGCATTAAGGGAGAATAAGCTTTTTCTCAATCAAAAGAAAAGAGAATTTTTCCTTCAAGAGATTCAATACTTAGGTCATATTATCTCTCAAGATGGTATCCGTATGGATCCATCAAAGTTGGAGGTAATAAAAGCATGGCCTAATCCAAGGAATCTACATGAGCTAAGAAGCTTTATTGGTATGTGTGCATACTATAGACGCTTCATAGCAGAATTCTCTCAAATAGCAGGACCATTACATGACTTACCAAAGAAAAACGTTAAGTATTCAGGGACTGCTAAGGAGCAAAGTGCTTTTGACAAGCTCAAAGAGAAGCTTATCTCCCAACCAGTTCTTATGCTTCCGGATCTCTCAAAGCCATTTGAGGTCCAATGTGATGCTTGTGGTGATTGCCTTGGAGCAATCTTGATTCAATAAGGGCATGCCATAGAATATGAGATCCGAAGGCTCAACATGGATGAACGGGTCTTAGGCATTAATAAGAAAGAGTTGTTCATTCTTCTACATGTCCTAGACACATGGAAGCACTATCTATTGGGGACTCGATTCATCTTACGAACAAACCATCAAAGTCTCAAGTACTTCATGATGCAAACAAAGCTTTCCGACAAACAAATGAGGTGGGAAAATTTTCTTTCACAATTTAATTTTCACATTGCTCACATTGCTGGCAAGCATAATCAAGTGGCTGATGCACTTTCACGACAACCAAAAGTTAATGCTGTGTCAATAGCAACTCACAATGATCTATCTTCTATGATAGATGAGTATGCTATTGACCCTGACTTTAAAGACATAATGTCAGCCCTTGCTTTGGGGAAGAAAGAGGAACCATTCACCTTGCAGGATGTTTATCTTCTCCATGGAAATAGGTTATGTGTTACCCACTCCCTTCGTGAGAAAGTCATGTATGAATCCCATGCTCCTCCCTATGCGGGGCATAGAGGAATTCAACCTACTCTTAGAGGAGTAGAGACGTACTTTTATTGGCCAACCATGAAAGTGGACATACAAGAGTATGTTTCAAAATGTGAAGTATGCCAAAAGACCAAGTATGATAGAGGGAAGCAACCTGGATTACTCCATCCATTGCCAATTCCTAATTCACCATGGGAGAGTATATCCATGGATTTTATCTTTGGATTACCAAAATCTATCCATGGGAATACGGGAATGTGGACAATAGTCGACAGGTTTAGCAAGCAAGCACACTTTATCCCTCTCAAGAAGACTATTAAGGCACACCAAATGGAAACTCTCTTCATATCACAAATTTTCACACACCATGGATTGCCAACATCCATCGTGTCAGATAGAGATCCTAGAATGACCAGTAATTTCTGAAAAAGTCTCTTCGAAAATCTAGGTACAAGATTGAATTTATCTTCGGCCTATCACCCACAAACAGATGGCCAAAGTGAGATAGCCAATCTTACAATTCTTGATTTACTAAAGACCTATGTTACAGAAGTAGATCAATGCTCACAATGGGAAAAGTACTTACCTCTTGTAGAGTATGTGTATAATAATACTATCCATACTTCTACAAGGAAAACACTTTTTGAAATCATAAAGGGAAGATCTAAAAGTCCCTTGCTACTTAAAGTACATGGGAAGATCTTCGCTGCTAATGAGTATAGCCGTGACGTGCAAACATCTTTTCAAAAGATTAAGGAGGCTATATCCATCTCCCAACTAAGGCAAAAAGTTGTTGCTGACAAGTACAGAAGGGCCTTAACGTTCAAAGAAAATGATTGGGTCTTACTTAAGTTTCCTAAGGCTCGATTGAGGCAAACAACGGGAAAAAATCCTACGGGCCATCAAAAGTATTATGCTACACTAGCAAAAAGATACTATGGTCCTTTTCAAGTTTTGAATCCGATCAATGAGGTTTCTTATCAACTCAAGTTATAACCATTGACTCATACACAGTGCTTTTCATGTGAGCCTACTCAAGCCCTACAAAGGAGAGCCTCCAAATGAACCAATTATTGAAGACCCTCCCGAAATCGAAGATCAAGAAGAGGTACTACAACCCGAAGCTATCCTTCGGCATGAAGACAAGGTACTATGACATGGTAAGATTATCTGATGGTATCTTATTAAGTTCAAAAATTATCCTTTTGAAGATGCTAGATGGATGCAAGGAATCCAACTTAAGGATAGTATGAACCTTGTTAACACTTACAATGCTACATTAGAGTAACCAAATGTACATGTTTCTTTTAAATGATCAATGTTTTTGTCTTATAAGAATAATTCTCTCTTTATTGTGCACAAATTTCAGTAGTATGCATACTAAGAATCATGTTTGGGATGACGACCTCTCTCAAACACCATGTAGAATTTGTCACTCTACTTGGGAGGATGAAATGGACTAAAGAGCAGACATGCTTGCGGCAGCTATGTCTCCCAAGCACCAAATGGATTAGTCATCCATCTTGGAATGATGTCGTAGGGTAAAAAGGGATCCTCTACCCGCTAAGACAAATTGACTAATGACTATGACTTTATCTCTTTCACCTCATAGTCGAGGACGACTATGATTTCAAGAGAGAGGTAATGTCATTAAATATCTAATATCTAACCAACCCAAATGATTTTCTCATATTAAACTGATCATTTAATATGGGATAATAAATGGGAAAAGGGTTAGAATATAGACATGTGCTTACGGATCTATCTCAACACGGGGCCAATGGTAAAGGGGCCCAAATGAGAGATGGTCTATCAAAGAGCAAGGTTATCTAATGAAGCTTAAAAGACCTTAGGGTTAGCTTCATTAAAGACCTCCAATGGTTAGTGTTAAAAGTCCTTTGACCTTAAGCAAACTAGGGATGAGCTTGAGGTGGGAGCTCGACCTAAACTTAAGCAAGCTAGGTTTGTGCTTGAGGTGGGAACCCGACCTAAACTTAGGCAAGCTAGGACTATGCTTGAGGTGGGAACCCTGTTACACTCATGTGTCCCTCGGTTAGTTTTGATGTGAACGTTTCCCTATACACGGGCACTTTTTACTCTAGTGCTGGCTAGAGGTTTTTTTCTCGTGTAAACACATATACACACTATACGCATGTCTGGTGGTACGTTGTGCTTAGGGAGACTAGTATCTTTCTCTCATACTCACACTCGAACTCTTCATAACAAAGTGAGGGAGCTTCAAGCTATCAAGCTTCTTGATGTGTGTGTGTGCATCTACGTGTGTGTGTGTGTGTGTGTGCGTCTATAGCTTCCCTTACTCCCTTCTTCATCCAAAAATGGTATCAAAGCAGGCTCTTTAGCTCCCACAAGCATTCTCCTTCCTCCATACCTCATATTAGGTTTTACAAGAGGTGCAGCCTCTGGACAGCTAGTCACTGTTTTGCTCGCCACGGGTGCTCTGGGTGTCAGTTTTGCTCAACCTAGGACTCAAAACGAAGCTAAGAACGATTACTACACAACAACAATATCATGAATCAGCATTTCTAGACACATTAAGGCTTTGTTGTAACAGCATTTACAGGTCTGCAGATTTTCTGCAAGCTTTTTTGGGAGTGCATTTCTTGCCAATTTATTATTTGTGGGTGCTATGGCAAGCAACAATGACTTGTTTGGCATGCTTCAAGCTGAGGATAAGCTTGATGGGACCAATTATCCGATGTGGTCTTACATGATGAAACATGTGCTTGTTGCAAAGCAACTATGGAACATTGTGGCGGATGTAGACAAGAGACTTGGCAGTTCTACTTCTACTATTACAAATGCAAGTAGCTCTTCAATAGTTGTTTCTTCATCTTCTCCACCTACACAGGATCAGCTTAGATGGGATAGAAAGGATGCCCAAGCACATGCTTTGATTGCTCTTTCCGTGAAGCGTCATATTGTTCCGCACATTCGGTCTTGCACTTCATCTAAGCCAGCTTGGGATGTACTTGCTTCTTTGTATGCCGGGCGCAATGAATCCCGTGTGGCTTACTTGAGGAAGCAACTTGAGGAAATTCATATGGCTTAAGGTGAGTCCGTTGATGTGTATGTTACAAAGATTAAGGATTTGAAAGAGCAATTGTCAAACATAGATGAGATTATCTCGGACAATTCTCTCATCTCCACTTTGCTTAAAGGGTTGTCAGATTCTTTTCAAAGCTTTGCTACTACTCTTTTTTTGGTTGCAAAAGGAAATACCAACATGTATACTTTTAATGAGGTTGTGTCACTTCTCTTACAAAAAGAGAAATCTAGAATGAATAGAAGTGGTTTGATTGAGGGAACTCAAGCACTTGCTATCTCTCAAAGAGGTAAAAGCAAGTCCGGACCAGCTTTGGGCACATCAAAACCAAAGCCCCAAACTCCCTCTTCCACTAATTCTTTTAGTGATGGTGATTCACAGAAAAAGAAGAGATGCAAGTATTGTCGGAAGTCGGGACATACCAATGAGGAATGTAGAAAGCTTGCAAAGCGTAATGATAGGAAGAAGCAATCGGGCATGTCTATCATTGAGAGCACGAGTAATGTAAAGTATGATAAAGCTAATCTTGCTCAAGATGTTTGGGCTTGTGTTGTTATATGCACATATGATTCTTCATTACATTCTACATGTATGACAGTGCGTGAGGTTGATCTCAATTGGTACTTTGATAGTGGTGCTTCCAAGCACATAACATCATGTAAGAAGTTTTTTGTGTCCTTGCAAAATGCACCAAAGGGAGGCATGTTGTTTGTGCAAATAATGCCTCTTACCCTATCATTGGAGTTGGGAACATAAAGCTTACGGCTGCAAATCGGGGTGTTGTGACTCTCAAGAATTCCTTGTATGTGTCAGGCATAAAGAAGAACTTGCTTTCGGTTCCTACCATTGCCTCTTCGGGTCTTCATGTACATTTTGTGGATGCCAAATGTATGGTTCATGACTTCAGCAATGTTGATGTTATTGTTATGTCTGGGACGTTATGCAATGGCTTGTATCGCATGGACACTTATGAGAGACATGCATCAAATGCCTTGCTTGTTCGTACTCCTTCTATGGCTGAAACGGAGTTATGGCATGCACGTTTTGGTCATTTAAACTTCAATAGATTTCTCTATTTACAAAAGCATAATATGGTTGTTGGTTTGCCTACACTTGGCTCCATTGAGAAGCATGCTTGTGAAGGTTGTATACTTGGCAAAATGCATCGTGCCTCTTTTCCGAAGGATGGTTCTATTCATGCTACAAAAAAATTACAGCTTGTACACAGTGATGTATGTGGTCCTGTGAAGAGTCCATCTTTTGGAAAGTATGTGTATTTTTTTACCTTCATAGATGATGCTACTCGCCATACTTGGGTGTATCCATTGAAAGCAAAGAATGAAGTTTTTGCATGCTTTAAAAGCTTTGTGACTATGGTTGAAAAACTCAGTGGCAACAAACTTATTACTTTTCGCATAGATTGTGGTGGGGAATATATGTCGCATGAGTTTAATGTTTTTCTTCATGACAAAGGTATTATGCCTCAATGTGATGTGCCATATACACCTCAGCAAAATGGTATTGCCGAGCATAAGAATCGTACTCTCTTGGAAATGGCACATTGTATGGTTAAAGGAAAGCGTCTTCCTGATAAGTTTTGGATGGAAGCGCTCATGTGTGCAAACTATGTTTTGAATAGATGTCCCACTAAAGCTTTGAGAGTTGTTACACCTTATGAGGCTTGGAATGGTCGAAAGCCGATGGTGAGCCATATGCATGTGTTCGGTTGTTTGGCATATGCTCTTGTGGCTTCATAACAACGTCACAAACTGCAAGACAAGGCTATGAAATGTATCTTTGTGGGCTATAGTACTGAAAGTAAAGGTTATCGTTTGTATCATCCATTAACAGAAAAAAATTGTTGTAAGTCGTGATGTGGTATTTGCTGAAAATTCAGCTCATCCCTTGCCTGAATGTAAAACGCAGCCAACTATTGGGTCACAATATATGTTTGATACACTTATGCCTTTGTTTCAAAGTGGTAAACTGGATAATGACCATGTAGAGCAGCCAAATGAGGTTCAAAGAGCTAAAAATTTGCATCCAAACATGGCTGAAAATCAGCATGAAGTTCAGCCCATTGATGATGTACAAGTTGATCATGAATTTCATGAGGAACGCACTTCTATCAGGGATGCACAAGCAATGCCAAGATGGTTGAAGCAAAATTTACAAGATAGTAAGTTGAGTGCTCCTTTTCATGGTAGAATAAGATCATCTACTCGCCATGTATCGAGTGATTTTGTGGATGTAGCTCTCATTGCAACAGCATGTGATGAAGAACCGCTATCTTTTGAAGATGCATTTGAAAATGAGGAGTGGATGGCTGCTATGAAATCCGAATTGGATTCGATTTCCAAGAATGGTACTTGGGAGTTATGTGACTTACCTAAAGGTAAGCATGCAATCGGTAATAAGTGGGTTTACAAAGTTAAGAGAAAGTCTAATGGTAGTATTGAACGCTACAGAGCGAGACTTGTTGCAAAAGGTTATGCGCAACAATATGGTGTTGACTATGAGGAGACTTTTGCGCCTACTTACGCATGACTACCATTCGTACTGTGGTTGCATTGGCTACTCATCATGGTTGAAAAGTGCATCAATCGGATGTGATAACTGCATTTTTTAATGGTGACTTACATGAAGAGGTTTATGTCAAACAACCTCTTGGTTTTGCCATTAAAGGTCGGGAGCATAAAGTATGTCGCTTGCGAAAGGCTTTGTATAGACTTAAGCAAGTATCATGTGCATGGTATGAGAAGATGCATCGGCACTTGATTGCTCTTTGTTTCCAATGTAGTCCGATTGAGAACACACTTTATGTACGCAAAGATGGCAATGACTTGATTGTGCTTGTTCTTTATGTTGAAGATATGCTTTTGGCTTGGTCATGTGAGCTAAAAATTGAGGAACTAAAGGATGATTAGCAACAAGCTTTCGAGATCAAAAATCTTGGTCATTTGAGCTATTATCTTGGTATCCAGTTTGTTTCCGTTGAGGGGGGTATTATCATGCATCAATAAAAATACATTGAGAAGCTGCTTCATCGTTTTGATTTTGAGGATTGCAAGTCCATTTCAACTCCTGTTGAGACAAGATTCAGGTTCTCAATTGAGGATTGTGATGATGCATTTAACACTTCTCTCTACCAACAAGCTGTGGGATGCTTAATTTATGTATCCAACACTCAGCCAGACATACAATATGTTGTTTCCCATTTGAGCAGGTTTATGCATAGCCCCGCATTGGCAAGCTATGAAGCGTGTCTTTAGATACCTCAAAGGCACTATGAACTTTGGTCTCTTCTATAGTAGAGATGATCAGCCATACATTAGGAAATTTCGGAGGTCATTTGGAGGGCCATATGAAGAGAGAGAAAAATAGAGCGCGTCCAATGAGCATGAAGGCTACGTTACGTAGGAAAGTACGTGGAAAGACTCAAAAAATAGGAAAATAGCATAAAACTTTCACGAAACTAGGTATGTAGCATAGTAATTTCCTTCCTTTTACCGAGCTTTTAGGTGCTTGCGTGTGGTCCCACTTCTGATATTCTCTTATGGTCATTAACGTACTGGAGGGTGACCATTAAGCCCGCACAAGATATTGGAATTTTAAAACACTTTCCCTCCATTAGAATGCTTTCAAAGTGAATCTCCCTCCACTAAAGCTTTTCTCTGAGAGTTATGGCATCCACGTCTTCTCGCCCAAGAGCGTCAAGGTGTTTACTGTCTCTCACACCAACAACCAACAACGGCACTTTGCCTAGAAGGCCAAGTAGTAGCATATCCTCAATTACAATACCAGCTTCAATAAGTGCAGACAACCAATGGGTTGGACAAAGGATAAACAAAGGTTCATGGGTCCTCATGCAACCAAGAAGACCCAAGAGGTCTAGTGGTATCAACGTTTACCGCTCAGCATGGAAGGCCAGGGTGTTGGATTTCAAAGTTGAGATCGGCAAAAGATCTGTAAAGGAAGTTCTTGTTCAGCATGTGTTTACCCATCCAGAGGTGATAGCAAACGGTGGAAATGTATCAGATATACATCAACCACGTTGCAATTGTAAGTACTCTTGACATGTGAACTTACTGATACTCTCATTATAACTTTTCTTATATATTTTGCAATGTTTCTCCCGCTTGTTATGAGTAATGTCTTTACTCTTCACAACTCAATTATATTAGATTTGTCATTTGTACTTATTGATACTCTTAGTTTAACTCTTCTTATACATATTGCAGATGTTTATCCCTCTTCTTATGAACAATGGGAACCTGTGGAGTGCATAATAGGCCTCTTCCATGTTGTACATGCCCATATTGGTTCTCTACAGTACTCAGAGAGGAGCAGCAAAAGATTGGCTGATGAGGGAATCTTTTTTTATGACCACTTTTACCAACTCAGCTCAGGGAATAAGAATGGCATGTTGGTGAAACTGCCTCTACCAACCGATTGGAACACTGTGGACTGGCCAGTTCCCGAGGAAACAATGGTGGAGGCAATGCGAAGTAAGCTCTACAAGGATATACAAAGGTCTCTACGTAGCTCTATTCCTACCAAACTGGTTAGAATTGCAAACTTTTGTCCTGTTGCACTCTACATAGAGCTGTTTCATAGCTACAACATCAGAGTTACAAAAACTATGTTCATGTGCAAGTCATTTCAGCAGTCATCTTGTGACAAACTTCTTGACAAAGGATGGTATGCAAAGGAAGAGATTGGTTTACGGTGCGAGGTCGCGCTTGATACTCTAGTTGTCAAGTACATGATTGCAAGCCAATCACTGTTACTCTCATTTTGGTATATGCGATCACAAATGCTAAACGGTAAGTACATTCCTATGGACCAGGTTTCTGCAGGTTTGGAAGATAATCCTACTGTGGATGTGGAAGTGATTGATAAAGAGCATGGCCTACTATTGGTGGTTACAATAAGGGAGCTATGCAGTCTTCAGCATTTGCGAAATGACATCATTGAAGAGTCAATGGACAAGGAACTATTAGATTTTTCCTTTTTCTTAGCTGGCCGTAAGGTGATGCGGCGAAGGGAAAAAGATATTTTGTGCAAAGAGTTGGATGGTCGGGTTGAAGTAGTGTCAATGTAACAGATATTCTTGTAAACCCAAGTGTATACAAATGACTTTCAAGACATGAAGTTTATTGATCTCATTTTTCAATTGTGCCCTGTGAAAAAGTGTGCTTGAAATACATTTCTTTACCACGTCAAATCTCTCTCTCTCTCTCTCTCTCTCTCTCTCTATATATATATATATATATATATATATATATACATATATATATGTTAGACAAGACAAAGACAGATAGAAGAATCATCTTAATTCATTAGAAAGTACAAACTCGTCCGTGAACAATGGACTGAGATACAATTTCTGTAAGTATGGAATCAGAATGTCTTCAAGGTAAAAATCGAAGGAATGCCCCTCGAAAGAAGGGGGTGAGATAGTTGTTCCCGGCGGATTTAGTTCTCCCTTTTCATGAGTATCATCAATTAGTAGTGTATTAGTTGCATCAAAGGGTACACCGATTTGGCTAAACGGTTTGTACAAAAGAGGTAATCCTGGTTTTTTAGGATGGTAGTGGCCCTCAACGGTAACGCATTTTCTTTGATCATACAAAAAGGCAAAATCTGACGTGTGAGCTTGGCATACACTGCAAACTATTGCAACTAGTGGCGATAAGTTTTGCCTTTGCATTGAAGACCATATGGCAACTCTGAAGCGCGCAAGAAGAAACTCAATAAATTCCTTGGTTCCTGGACGAACCACGACTCGACAAGTTCCCATCCGAAACGTTTGCAAATCCTCAAAGGGTCCTCTGTCACCGAGAGGCACCCGCATCAGCAGCAATCCATTGACGTCCAAGATAATCAACCTCTGTAAAAGTTGACAAGTACATATAAGTAGTTAGAAGCTGAACATATTTTGCCATACTTGAATAGACATTACCGGAACAACCGTATCTACAGGTAGCAAGGGTCCATACTAGGTCTTTGTAGTGTTCATGTCGTTGTTGCTCTCCTCCGCTTTATCTTCATAGTCATCATTCAAATCTTCATCAGGGGTCTCCCCCATGGCCCTTTCTGCCTGATTCAAGGTTGATCGGCTTGCCTCATACATCCTTGCCTGATCCATATCATTTTGCTCATCCCTAGGCCTGCTTTCCTCATCTTTCATTGTCTCCTCCGGTTGAACCTTAGCAGCTTCCATATGCTCATTTGTCCTTTCCTCATCCTCGGCTCTTTCATCTTCTGCTGATATGACACCCTCGGCCCGATGTGATTCCACTGTATCGGATGTAGGGGTTTGTCGTGGTGGCACGTCATGTTTTGTAAGATCAATAGTGCGCTCATCCAAGCCGCTATCTTCAAGCTCTCTAGGGCTAGACATAGTAAGCAGGTGTTGTATTAAACTTACCCGGTATCTTTGTAAATAATCATATGTGTAGTTTTTTAAAGCACTCTGCAAAATTGAAAGACCACATGGTGAGAATTCTTTTATAGACTAAACCAAAACTAACTGAATGCATTGCGAAATGGGTACCTTAGTCATGAAAGGTTTTAATGCAAAGTAGCTTTGCAGGACATATTCTGCATGGAGAAGACATCTCTAGCCGCAAGAATTCCCATCGGTTTGATTTGGGACAGGTACATCTTTGATTGGGGCCTTGTATAGTTCATACCTTCCACATAGCTTGCCATAGGCAAGCAACAACCTCTTTATACAACTGCACAAAGCAATGTTAAGATGTTAGCATGAGGCTTCAAATTTACATGGATATCTATAATAAACACTTTCTGATACAAAACACTTACAGCCTAATTTCAGGGTGGGTTCCTTTTATTGAATTGAACACCCACACTGCTGGTTGGTCAACATCAAGGCATATGAGACTCCAGTGATGGTTGTTCTCATATGGGAAGATGATCACAGTAACTTCCAGCATAGCACAGTGGAGAAACCAGCTCTCAAAGGTCCCAGATGGACTGTTCTTTTGTCTAATAATTACAGACATTTGTGGATCAAGGAGAAACACCTCTGTGTGAGTGTGCAATGGGAGTTGACTTTTGATCAGGCTGCAGAGACTCTACCTGAGTTAGCAAACCTATTATCTGAGTTTTCAAAGCTAGCAAGATAGTAACACTTACTTAAGACAAGCATAGATAATTGTGTCTGAAATCTCAGCATCTGGATTCTGCAATAAATCAATGTCCACCTTTTCCAGAGCTAGCTTTCTAGTTCCATCTACAAATGGTATCTCTGCAAGCAAACCATTCTTCATTGAAAGTAGAGTTTCTTGATTCATTGCCTCTATAGACAGGGTCACATTGCACTCTGTTTGTTTCTGGGACTCCACTGCTACTTTTGCTTTCTCCTTAAGCTCTGCTTCCCTCATTTCCTCTGTTTGGCGAGCAATAGTCTCTGCCCTTGCCCTTGTATTCACATCATGTGTGACATCTACAACTGTGAGCTATGGCACTAGCTCCGGGGGGTATAACAAAATTTCCCTCATTTTCTTATCCTTGCAGACATTGGGGACCAGCAGTTTGTCATACCTCCACCTTATTCTTTTCAATGTCTCACTATCTTTGTCC
>NC_140960.1:80334839-80337339 GCF_014529385.1 Adiantum capillus-veneris | reverse complement strand
AGCTATGGTTCAAACAAAGAATGATGAGAATGTGGATGTGGAGGAGTTGAAGGAACGGGAGCGACGTTCCAAGAACATTGTTATTCGTGGAATTCCCGAAGAGAAGTTAGAGACACCTCCTTCTCTTGCCATTGTTATTGAAGATTTCTTCAAAACCCACTTTGGCATGTCCGGAGTTATGGTCTATGGAGCGCATAGAGTGGGGAAGCAAGGAGCTCCTCGCTCGGGAGAACGGCCAATTGTATGCACCATGCCGGATGAGACCAAGCGAAAGATTATCCTTGATAATAGTTGGATCTATTTGAGGGATACAAAATGTTTTGTATGTGAAGATCGCACTATTAAGCAACAAAATATGCGTCGCAAGGCATATGAGGAAAAGAATAATAAAAACAAAGAGATCTCTCATGAAGAAAATGTGCCCAAGGAGGAGGCAAGTCTCTCAAGCAAATAGGGATGCGTGATCTATGAGACCGAGTTACAATTGAAAATATGCTTTTGGAATTGTAATGGATACCCATGGAATGCGGGGGTTGGCATTGATGAACTAACAAGCAAAGCCGATGTTGTACTTCTTGTTGAAACTTGGGAGCATGATACACAAAGGATTAACGGCTTGGAGGATTACAATGTACATTCATTGATGTGGTCAAAGAATCTCAAGCAACGAAGAGGACAAGGAGGGTTAGCATGTATGGTTAAGAAAGGATTGGAAGATTTTGTATCAATTGTGAAAGATGACAAGTACAAACGTTATGTATGGCTGAAAATTATGACACCAAAAAGAGCACCCATTTTTGTAGCCGGTTGTTACATTCCTCATCATGATTCTCCCTTTTATGCTTGCATGGATAGAGATCAACCATTTTCTGATTTGGAAGAGGACATTGCTTATTTCAAAGGTGAAGGTGATGTTATTGTATTTGGGGATATGAATGCTCGCACAAAAACATTGCAACATGATACTCAACGATTTGATATGCCATACATTTCAAGGGAGTTGGAGGAATTTCACTTGTATGATCGTACTTCAATGGATGAGAAAGAGCCGGATCACTATGGAAAGTTACTTTTACACGTGTAATAGCACGGGTATGCTCATTGCCAATGGTGTATCTTTGTGGAGTGGAACCAATGGATTTACATGTAGAAGACATAATGGGGATAGTGTGATTGACTATATGCTACTCTCTGAAGCCATCATGTATCGCATAAAGAGTTTTATGTTTGGTCAATGGACCCCGGAATCCGACCATCGCACCTTATGTATTGACCTTTCATGTGGAGAAGCAACTAAGCATGATAATCTCAGCCAAAGGAAAGAGAAGTTATCACTATGTATGGATTTCAAACGGACACCAATGTACATTGAAATGGTTGAGCAAAAATTATGGATGACAAAGCTTCAATGTGATGCACCATTGGAAACTAAATGGGAAGCTTTCAAGAAAGCTATTTGTTCTTGTGCGGAAGAATGCTTTGCCATAAAGCATCTCCATGGTATCCACAAAGATAGATCACGCAAAAGGTGGTTTGATAAAGAATGTCAAGATGCTCGAAAGTCCTTGATAAAGCTTGATGCAACTATGGACAAAGACAACTATCAAAGTCATTTGCGTACATACAAGGCATTGATTCAAAAGAAGAGAAGAAGATGGGAAGTAAAGCAACAAGAATTTCAAGTCCAAGAAAAGGCACATGCATGTGGAAGATTTTGGAGAAACTTGAGAGGCAAGCGGGTTGAGAATTTTGGTAACTTGAGTCTAGTGGATATGTACACACATTGTAGGCAATTATATGAGCAAGAAAATACTGAAAAAATGTCATTTTATGGTTCACTCCCATGTATGCCGTCTTTTTTTACTATTGAGGATGTATGCGGTGGGCTTGAAAAGTTGGCCACTCGCAAAGCGGGAGATCTTCAAGGTATCAAGCCGGAGATGATCAAATGGACGGGAGATTTTACCCATGAGTGGATGTGTGATATGTTCAACCTTGCACTTCAACATGGTATGCCTTATGATTGGAGTACTAATTGGGTTAAGCCTTTGCATAAAGGAGGGGATGTAAATAATGTAAGCAACTACCGGACTATAATGATTGGGTCTCTTATGGCAAAGTTGTTTGGGTGCATAATGGAGATGAAATTGAGTGATTGGGCTGAAGAGAATGACAAGCGTGCAAAGGGACAAGCGGGTTTTCGTCGATGCCATAGCATCATTGATCATCTTGTCACTCTTCGTGTTCTCATGGAGGAAAGTCGGTTGAAAGGCAAGCGATTGTATTGTTGTTTTGTGGACTTTAAGAAAGCCTTTGATATGATTCCACGTAACAATTTGTGGAGAAGGATGGAAGAACTCCAAGTGCCAAGTGAGTTTATGCTTGCGGTTTCTCGAATCTATGAGAAGGTGGTTTGTCAATTACGCATGGGAAGAGAAATTTCAGAAATTTTTGTAAGCACTATTGGGGTTAAACAAGGATGTCCATTATCACCAACTCT